>NW_019459743.1:0-581 GCF_002814215.2 Seriola lalandi dorsalis | reverse complement strand
ATTCAAAAAGCAAGGCCATGGAGGAGGCGTGGGGAATGGTGTTGAGGAACAGAAGTCAAACTCACAGTGATCTCGTCGAACTTGCCAAACTCTAGTGTGCCGTAGTGGTCGATGGGCGGTCGAATGTACTCACAGTATTCACTGTCTTTGACCAGCTCCAGCTGCCGCACGCAGCAGACGTATGCGAGCCGAGTTTGGATCTCTGCCATGTTCAGGACCTGGAAGGAATATTAATTCAGCAATGTTGAGCTGTTACTGATGTTCAGTCCTTCTTGTGGACACAATATCTCAGTAACACCTCAACGAAACTTCTTCAAATTTGGCACAAACATTCAAGGATGAACTTATTCGATTTTGGTGGTCAAAGGTCAAAGGTTAAGGTCACTGTGACCTCACAAAACACGTTTTTTGGCCATAACTCACAAATTCATACACTAATTATGACACAACTTACCACAAACGTCTATAAGGATAAAATGAAGTGATAACATTTTATATCCAAACGGTCAAAGGTCGTCAGGAAGGAGAGATTGTGACCATATTTCCTGCAACTTGGCTGATTGGTGGAGGGATACAACGGC
>NW_019459742.1:0-493 GCF_002814215.2 Seriola lalandi dorsalis | reverse complement strand
CTGCATCATTTACATCTGCTGCTTATAAGCTTCAGCATCAAACACCTAATGGTTGCAGAGGGTCTGAATCTTGTGAGAGTAAATCTCTTTGTTTTAATCTGGTAATTATAGAATTATAGATTTTTTTTCATCAGTAAATTAAGTGTTGTAATTCCAGGTGGTTAAATGCCCAGTGGTTACTGGTAAACTCTAATTATTCAATCAATATCCCCTTTTTCTCATCATGCTTCTGAGATCAATAGCAACATGTTTGTCTTTTACTGAATCCCATTTTTTTTCTTTATTTTTCTTTGCTTCAAACATATTGTGAATCCTGTTGTGCCATATGTTGTTCTCTCCTTTTTTCTTCACACTCCGCCACCTCCCTCTTTCTCTCGTCCCAGTTCTCCATGTCTCACCCTTCCTCTGATCAACACCTCTGCCTGTTTCCTTTTCTCACCTTCATTTGACTTCATCTGTTTCTGACCACACAACACACACACACACACACACA
>NW_019459741.1:0-493 GCF_002814215.2 Seriola lalandi dorsalis | reverse complement strand
TCAGCATGTTACTATGAAATTTAATGTTGCATAATGTTCTAGTGTGATGTTGTGAAGCAAATACAGACACGAAGTACAAACTATAAACCATGTATATAAATGCAAGCCATGTCTGAAAGTGTGAGTAAGATCCACTTTTTTTTAGAAGATCTAGTGATTTCAGTGGATAAGCCCCACAGCTTGAATGCACCTTCGACAAGGAATTAAGGAAGATCACAGAAAACTTTTCACTCTGCCTTCTGGTTGGAGGATCCAGTTGAGGGCAAGCATGCATATACATAGAGGATCCTGAGAACAGAGGTTGTTACTGTTAGTGGGAGAAACAGAACAGAACGCAGCATTTAAAGCAATTACCAACATACAAATATTGCCAGGTCCAAAGACTTACTTATTGTGTTAGCTTATTCAGTATGAAGCCAGTGTGGCATACAGAGCCATCAGTGGGTTGATATACCTACATTATTATTATTATTTACATGTTTAACATAATTTC
>NW_019459739.1:0-508 GCF_002814215.2 Seriola lalandi dorsalis | reverse complement strand
GTTTGCTCTGTGTGTGTTTTTCTTCTTTTGTGTCCTCAGGTGAAAAACACAGATCAGCGGGGGTCTTTGTTTCGGCGGCGAGCCAGCCGTGCACTCAGGCCGACCGCCGCGCCGCCGCTCCACAGGAGATGCTGCTGTCGACCGCAGCTTCACTGTGACTCAACCTTCAGTGTGAGCGCTGCACTTCACCACGTACGTCAGAGCGAGTTCACGCCGACTGACAGATCTACATTCAGCAGCTCAGACACGTTTTCAATAACCTGCCAGCTGTTTGTTTTCCTGACGTCCCACAATCCTCCTCTCTGCTCCGGCCAGATACGTGTGGAGGATGAAGAGAACTCTGCCGGGAGTTTGGCATCACATCACTGAAAGTGCAGAAATGAGATTAAAATATGCACACACACACACACACACACACAGACGACATACGCAGGGGTTTATACATCCGACTGTGTGACAGGTGTTACTGAGAAGCTCAGGTGAGTTGGTTCGTCCACCTTCAGCTCTG
>NW_019459738.1:0-549 GCF_002814215.2 Seriola lalandi dorsalis | reverse complement strand
CAAATCTGTCTGAGAGGCGGAACACACACGCACACACACACACACACACACACACACACACACACACACACACAGTTAATCTGCTGATACAGTCTGGCATCAGTTCAGTTTCCATCTAAAGACTCCACTTAGTTACACTCATTATTTCTGCCACAGTGCCTCTGAGCCAGGCACCACCTGCTCCAACAGCAGAGAAAAACTCACATTCCCATCAGCCACCAGGAGAAGCTGCTTTGGTCTCATGGGTTAGGTCACAGCTTTACTGCTGTGGTTCTCTCTCATCCAGATGTTCTTAGAGAAACATCTGTGAAGAGCCTCTGTCCTCCACAGCAGCAGAGTCATGACGTTCATCTGTAACAGCTGGATGTGGAGATAAACAGCTGTTTGTCAGCGTGTTGACGCGTCAGTGTGTGTTCACGAGTTACACCATCAGTCAGTGCAGGTTTAAGGTTTAAAATGGGTTTAACTCTGTAACAACATCTGTAACTGTCTGTCTATAACATCTGTCACTGTCTGTCAGTAACATCTGTCACTGTCTGTCTGTTACAT
>NW_019459737.1:0-573 GCF_002814215.2 Seriola lalandi dorsalis | reverse complement strand
AGACCTGCAGTGGACGACAGAAAAGAGACAAAAACAGAGACGACAGAGGCGGTGTGGACACAGAGCGAGGGGGTGGGTGGGACAAGAAACAGAGAGAGGAGACAGGAGTTTATATTACAGCATGAAGTGCAATCAACATGATTTACAGGAAGACACACTCCTATTTCAAATAAAGTGCTGACATCTGGCTAAATAGTAGAAGAGGTCCAACTGGAAAGGTCACCAAAAATGCACTCAGACATTTTACTGCGGTTTCTGTCTGAAGGGATAAAACACAGGGACATTCACTCAAGTACTGTTTGTAGTACTGTTTGTAATACTGTTTGTAGAACTGCTGCTGCTGCTGCTGCTGCTGCTGCTGCTGCTACCTATATCAGGTATTTTGGACAGCGACAATATCTCCCATTTAGTGAAAAGAACTACAGAATAGTTTAACAAACACTCATACAACTGATTCAGCTAATTTAAAACAAAGCTATACACAGTAACACTGCAAAAGTAGGTAATTTATGCTATTCAAATCATGTGACTATGAAGAAAGCACAATAATAGGCTATGTAAACACTCTGCAGT
>NW_019459736.1:0-461 GCF_002814215.2 Seriola lalandi dorsalis | reverse complement strand
GATGATGGAGGAGTGTGTGAGTGCTCCTTCAAGTGGCTTTGGACACACACACACACACACACACACACACACATAAGCTGGGTGTATGTTAACTGATCAAGCCTGGCAGCACATTACAAGATCAATAGCTTTCCCATCCTGTAGGACGTGTGTGTGCGTGTGTGTGTGTGTGCGTGTGTGTGTGTGTGTGTGTCTGTACATCCATGAGTAGGTCAGGTGTGTGTGGGCCAACCACTAGTTTTCAAGCCTCACATCCTCTCTCCCTCTTCCCAATCAACATGGCATCCAAACTCCGTCACACTACGGTAGACACGCATACACGCGAGGGCCATGTGAAAACCTCGCTGCTGCATGGCAACCGGATCCCATGGCAACCAATGGTATGGGGTTTTTCTTTTTTTGTGGGCTGAGAGAGAGAGAGAGAGAGAGAGAGAGAGAGAGAGAGAGAGAGAGAGAGAGAG
>NW_019459735.1:0-605 GCF_002814215.2 Seriola lalandi dorsalis | reverse complement strand
TGAGGAGCTATTTTTAAGTCAGTTTTGTTATTGCTAGGTCAACATTAGCATCAACAGCTTTTTACTTACCAGTGTAGAAGAAACGTTGCGAGTTCAGCATCAGACTTCATTCCTTTACTCGCCAACAGCTGTCTCCAGAGGTGGAAAGCAACGCCAATGTTAACTCTTGTCTCTATCACATCTTTTCTCCTACTGAAGTTAGCACGCTAAGAAGCTTTTCGACAGCGACTCACTGTAGCCTCCAGTCTGCCCTGAAGACGTAGCGCTACTCAGAAGGCGTATTATAACGTCTTGTCTTGTAAACGCGACGATGGCTGAAGCTCTTTTCCGGCGACAATCGCCACCAGCCGCTCTCGGTAAGAAACAACGTCCGGCAGCAGAGAAAATTTGAAACGGCCCATTTCAATTAAAACAGGTGGAAGAGTTTGTATCAAACAGATGGAACACAACCTGCACAAAACATGATGAATTATATTTATAAACTATAATTAGAAAATGGAAAATTAAAAAAGAAGGCATGTGTCAGATAAAGGCCCAGAGGTTTTACTGTAGGTGTGTCACAAGTCAGGGGCAGGATGCGGTCCGCGAAGGTGTGGCCCTTCGTA
>NW_019459734.1:0-526 GCF_002814215.2 Seriola lalandi dorsalis | reverse complement strand
GTCTACATGCCGGATACCATTACTAAATTTGTCAAGCTGAATGTCAGAGGGATCAATCTCTGCTCTGATGAGACGGACAAGCGCTGAGCAGAAGATGCAGGCGAAGCTAACAATGATAGATTTTAAGGCTGGTTGTCAGTTCGTTCAGACAAAACTCATCTCCAGGCCTCCGTTTCCAATTATCACCTAACTCCTCTTCACAGCCCTGCCAGTGAGATTAGCCGAGGACCAGAGCTCTTAGATATAATGTCACAATCAAGAGATCTGCACTGCAGCATACTGTGTCTTCATCTCTGCAAGTCGTTGCATGTTATCTATTAATCTCTTACTCTCAAAAGTTTTTAATCATCTTGCTGATATTGCCTTATATTGACTTGTGCGTGTGGTTTTCTGACATAACTGAAACTAAAACTGAACTTAAACTGAAAAACTGCATTAAACCACATTCTTAATTTAACAATAATAAAAATAACTCCATAATGTGGGAGTTCCTGTTGGTTGTGATAACTCAGATTATCTGCAGTGC
>NW_019459733.1:0-491 GCF_002814215.2 Seriola lalandi dorsalis | reverse complement strand
TACTACTACTGCTACTACTACTGTTACTACTACTACTGTTACTACTACTACTGTTACTACTACTGTTACTGCTACTACTGCTGCTACTACTAATGTCACTGTTAATGCTACTGTTACTATTGCTAATGATACTACTACTGCTAAGGCTACTGCTACTACTGCTAATGCCACTGCTAATGCTACTACTGCTAATTCCATTGTTACTACTGCTAATGCTACCAATACTGCTAATGCTACTACTGCTAATTCCATTGTTACTACTGCTAATGCTACCAATACTGCTAATGCTACTACTCCTAATTCCATTGTTACTACTGCTAATGCTACCAATACTGCTAATGCTACTAATACTGCTAATGCTACTACTGCTAATTCCATTGTTACTACTGCTAATGCTACCAATACTGCTAATGCTACTACTGCTAATTCCATTGTTACTACTGCTAATGCTACCAATACTGCTAATGCTACTACTGCTAATTCCATTGTTA
>NW_019459732.1:0-550 GCF_002814215.2 Seriola lalandi dorsalis | reverse complement strand
TCTGTGCCGCCCCAAAGTGAGAGCTCGCCTCGACCTGGCCACTCCTATGAAAACCGTCTGCTCACTGCTCGCCAAAGATCAAACATGCTCAACCCTCATATCAAAGCAATGCTTTGTGCGCATCAGACAAGCTGATTTAATCCAACTTCGTACAAACGGTAACAACCACAGATCTTTGTTATTTACAGCTGTACAGAGTGCAGCGCGGCACTGGCTGAAGAGCTCCAGCGAGCTGAATCTCACTGAGCATCACCAAACAGCCTCTGCCTCCGAGCTTCACAGCCACTTATTCACATTCTGCTTTCCCACCATCCCCCGTTATCCATATTTATGTCTCGCATATTTCTCACATGCTCTTAAGCTCCTCTTTTTAGAATCCTTTTCTTTCTTTCTTCCTCCTTCTTAAATTTTTTTAAAAATTTTTTCCTCTTCCTCCTCCTGTCTCCGCCTCCCTCTTCGTCCTCATCAGGTAAGCGATCAGCGACTTTCCTCTTTTTTCTGCTCTGAGGGTTCAACCTCCTGCTTCTCTCGTTCTTTTGGTGTTTCTCTG
>NW_019459731.1:0-466 GCF_002814215.2 Seriola lalandi dorsalis | reverse complement strand
ACATTGTTCCAAAAAATGAACAGATAAAGAAAAGAAGAAAAGAAAAGAAGAAAAGAAAGAGATGTTTATTCGTGAACACAATTTCTTCATTACACAAAGAGTGGATGAGGAATTGAAATGCATGAATTTGAGCTTGGCCTTCAGTGAACTGTAAAATCATTACAGACTTTACCTGATGATATTTTTCTAAGAACTGAAGAGTGTGTTTGGCTGCATTTACCCCAGAATTAACCTCCATATCAAATCAAAACCATCTCCACTCTGAACTGCTGTTCCTGCTCTCTCTCTCTCTCTCTCTCTCTCTCTCTGCAGTGCACATTAACACGATGTTGTTTCCTTAATAAATCTGGCCCAGAATAAATAAATTTCACTTCTGAAATCATTGTGTCTCTGTTAGAATCAGCAGGTAAAGAACTCAAAGTGCTTCTCCACTCAGACCTGAAACCCCCCCCCCCCCCCCCCCCCC
>NW_019459730.1:0-493 GCF_002814215.2 Seriola lalandi dorsalis | reverse complement strand
AGCTATTCTTAAGTTCAAACTAAACCTGGTTATAATGTAAGTATTTACTAGGTGGAGATATACACATAAATAGGTTGCACCAAACAAGCTAGTTCTTACGTAGAGATAGGGTACAACTAAATAATGAAGCTACTGCTTAACCAACTCACAAAGCTAATGTTAGTTTATAATTTAAAGCGATGAGTAAAAAAGGAAATGGGATACAGTTGATGCGTCAGGCCTGACACTTGATTATGATGCTGTTTAAAAATAATGTAAATGTGCAAGATTTTAAGTTAGATTTCACTAAATCAAAGCAGGACACAGCTTCGCACATTCTGTGAGGTGGGTGCCTGAGAACAGGATGTGGGATCCACACTGTCTGAGTTGCGACGTTTCAGTCTTCATCAAGCAACTGGTTCTCCGACATCAAGAAGACATCTTAAATAGGAGTGGCTGAGTCGGCAGCCAATCGTCTCATCCCACGTGAAGTGGAAGGTAAATTCAAAAAGTG
>NW_019459729.1:0-536 GCF_002814215.2 Seriola lalandi dorsalis | reverse complement strand
ATTTTGTGTTGCAAATACGTATATTTCTGCTTTCCTATCATGTTAATCGTCATGTGACTCCTCGTGTTTATCTTGCAACTCCTCGTGAGGGTCCCAATCCCAAGGTTGGGAACCACTGCACTAGATCATTAGCTGAGTAGGAAATAAGACGAAGCAACAATCTGCCACATGCATCCACTCCTTTGCTTTGTTCTGGTAAAACACTGCACAGTGTAAGGTCTTTAATGTGAGAAGAAAAAATGACCTGATCAGTTAATGGGTCATGAGTCACAACTCTACAGGCACAAAGAGATAATAGAAATAATGCTGTTGGATTACTTTCACTGCTTCTTCTTTCCTTCTGAACTGTTTGTGTCTAGTGATACTCTAAATGCTTTACACACTGACCAGAGGGAATCCCTGGATAAAACAGATTTTTTTAAAGCATTGATATGGTGAAATATGCAGCTATTTTTATCAAAAAATCATAACTCAGCAGTTTTTAAACCCCAAAAAACACTTTCACCAGCCAAAAGAAATTCATGCAATACAATCCA
>NW_019459728.1:0-509 GCF_002814215.2 Seriola lalandi dorsalis | reverse complement strand
CCTTAGATAGTTCAGTTCACTTGTTCCCAACCTTGGGGTTGATTTTTGTGAAATATTGTAGTTGTTCTTGTTTGGGCTAACGATTCAGTCTCAGTGTTTTAATGTGGTCTAATAGTTCACAAGCCAAAATGTTGGAAAACCACTGATTTCATTCATTTTAAAATAGTAGAGGTAGAAGTAGTAGTATAATCTTAATCTGGAAGTGCTGATGGCACTTAAATTTGAAATCACCACAAGTTTGTTTATATTGTAACTAAAAATTTACATCTATATATAATTTCTAGAGCAATGAGAAACATCACATTTACTGGATTATACAGCTACACCTGAACTAATCCAGTCTGCGTCTGATGCATGAAGAGGCACATAGAGGTCAGGAGACGGTCAAGTGGGAGATGGGAAGGTCAAGGTCAGCCACACACATACACACACACACACACACACACACACACACACACACACATTATCTTCTGTTGTGTGAAATATTGATGTTCAGGCTGTTAATGGGC
>NW_019459727.1:0-544 GCF_002814215.2 Seriola lalandi dorsalis | reverse complement strand
ATTAAACAGAAGCTGCAGAGGATCCGACTGTAGTCTTTAAATATCCCCCTAATCAAAGGTATTTTAAATTTGTACTTTTATTTCTAAACTTTTGGTCCGAACTTCAGGACCAGGATTTAAAAATTCCTTCAGAGTAGCTGTAATCCCAACAGAGTCAGATCATAATCATCAATCTGTTCTGATTAATTCACTGATTAGTTGCTGTTTTTTTCGATCGGTGCTAAAGTACGGTCAAAAAAAAACTCACAATCTACCAGGAAGTGGAGGGTTTTGCACTTTGAGCCATGTGGAAACTTAATTAGTGACTTATTTACACATTAAAAGTTTACCAGGAAAGAGATAGATTATGGATTTGGAACTTGTGTCTTTTAATGTGAAACATCTGAACAGGAAGTGTTGACTTTCATTCACACCAGTCGAAAAAACGGCAAAGTGGAAGTGACTGCAGTTAATGAATGAAAACAGAAACACATGAAACTTACAGCGTGATGTGACTGTTGTTGTACTGATGGAAGGAAATGATGTTGAACTTACAAAAAAATAT
>NW_019459726.1:0-499 GCF_002814215.2 Seriola lalandi dorsalis | reverse complement strand
GCACATACCTTTCCTACAGTACTAAGATGAGAGAACATTACCTTTTCTAGGCCGTTAATGACAGGGATTAGGAAACGAACATCTGGGACTCGTTTGTGGTAAAGGTCTCGCACTCTCTCCACCAGCTCTGGAGACGGAGGCACTGAACGGAGGAAAGAAAGACTGTCATTTTTTCTTTTCACATCAACACCTCTCTCTTGACTTCCTCTGCTGTGCATCAGGATCACGTGTTTTCATGTGAATTCATTCAAAAGTGCAACATTGTTGTGTATCTGATTTTTTTTTTTACCTTTATCTGTCAGAATGTGCAGGCAGCGAGTGACTAAAGTCTCTGCTCCTTTAGGACAGTTTTCAACCAGAAGCAGCAGCTCAGGAGAGTTCATCCCCATCCCGCGGATCTACAGAAACAATAAGAGAATGTGTCAATACTATTCAACATGAACACAGCTCAAGAGATGTGTTTTTTAATTTAACATGATTTTTTTTTTTTTTTTTTTTT
>NW_019459725.1:0-612 GCF_002814215.2 Seriola lalandi dorsalis | reverse complement strand
TGATAGGTGAGAAAAGATCATTATTTTATAAAAACAATGTAATATCTGTGATTCAGACTCCAACAGATGATGAACATTTAGAACAGTCAGGTTCTGTGTTGGTTCTTGGTTCCTCAGACTCAGGTGGAACCACGAAGACCTCGACCCCCCAGCAAGATAAAACAAGTACAGAAGCTAAATAACGACACAGAATTGGTTTTTATCATATATTTTATTTGCTTTTATTATTTTGGAAGCAAATGAAATTACTGAGCCTCCAGCTGTTTGGCTCCACAGGCGGATTCTTACAGATGCTGATTTGTCTGTAAAAACATCTGTAACAGATTGAATCCTGCAGCAGACACTGCACACACACACACACACACAGGTTGCACAGCCACAGGGCGAGAGTGGGAGTCTGGTCTGACTAAAGCTGTCATAAATTTATCTGATTGAACGACCAGCTGTCACACAGGCCTGTGATTGGCTGACGGCCGTGATGACATTCCTTCCTGTCCGGGAACGTCAGAATGAACTGACACATTGAACCCAACACTAAATACAGATCATACAGTTCTTATACAGAACTTATATATTCATATAAAACCAGAACCGGCCGCAGAAGAACTCTTT
>NW_019459724.1:0-563 GCF_002814215.2 Seriola lalandi dorsalis | reverse complement strand
TTTCAACCAATCAGCTATCATTTAACTATTTATCCATTATTTGTAGTTAACTATTCAACTTCAATAAATTATCCATTACTTTTAGATAACTATTTCAAATGATCCATTAGTGAACTATTTCACTGTTAGTAATAGCTAAGTATGTGAACTCTAGCCATTATCCATTACTTTTAACTGTTAATCAATTATTTCTAGATAACAAATTTAACAAATTTAAGAAATTTAACATTAGGCTACTTAGCTATCTACTTCAACTGTTTATCCATTGTTTTTATCCAACTATTTCAACTTACTTTTAACTGTTTATCCAATCTAATACTATAGCTGCCTAGCTCAGCTGTTTATCCATCACTATAGCAACCTGTCTCAACTTATCAATTACTCTTAGCCACTATTGGCACCGTTTCATTTTAGCCAACTATTTGAATTGTTAATCCATTACTTTTATTTGAACCATTTATCCATTACTTTTGGCAAATCATCTGAACTGTTTATCCATTTTTACAATTTCACGTGTTTAGTCTTTACTTTTAGTTAATTATCTGAACTGTTTAAATCAATTT
>NW_019459723.1:0-561 GCF_002814215.2 Seriola lalandi dorsalis | reverse complement strand
CAGATATGTTTTTACCATCTGAGAAACATTTCTAAAATTCAATCTATTTTATCTTTTACAGACACAGAGATGATTTTATCTCGATGCCTCGACCGCTGCAGCATTTCACCTGCCTCAACCACAGATCTATGAATCAGCTCCAGACTGAACAGAACTCAGGAGAAGAGACCATCTCACACTGGTTTTATCCTCCTGACTGGCTCCCTGGATGTTTTAGATCCTACTGTTGAAGCTCTTCACGGCTCTCTCCATGTTTTATATCTGACCTGTGAACAGCACGTGAACCAGCTCGTAGCCTCAGGTCTCTTGTTGTTATTGGAGTCAGTAATCTCTTCTTAAAAAAACTTTTATCATTGAACTTTTCCTGATTTTACTTCATTTTATTGACAACTTTTTATTTTTTTATTTAATTTATTTTTACTGATCATCCTCTTGCTGCTGACGCTGCCTTGGTTTATTTACACTGAGACATTTAAATTGTATTTCTGATTTGTTGGTTTTATTTGTGATCTGCCTGTTTTATTTTGCTTCCTTGTGTAAAACACTTTGAACCATAGGTTT
>NW_019459722.1:0-448 GCF_002814215.2 Seriola lalandi dorsalis | reverse complement strand
CACACACACACACACACACACACACACACACACACACACACACTGACCTCATTCACCAGTAGACTGTTCATACAGATAGTGAGTCAGCCTGAGAGGAGAGGAAACAAGGAGAGGAAAGGAGAGGAGAGTGAACAAGGAGAAGAAAGGAGAGGAGAGGGAACAAGGAGAGGAAATAAGGAGAGGAGAGGGGAGAGGAAGTGAGGCAAGGTTAGGTGAGGAGATGAAGAGAGGAGTGGAGGTGAGGAGGGGAGAGGAAACAAGGAGAGATGGGGTGAGGACATGAAGGGAGGTGAAGAGAGGAGAGGAGAGGAAGTGATGTGAGGTCACTCCTGTCTGACCTAAAGGAAATATCTGTTTATCTGTTTACTGTGTATTTGTATTTGACTGTGCACACAGGTGCAAATGAGTGAGTATATGTGTGTGTGTGTGTGTGTGTGTGTGTGTGTGT
>NW_019459721.1:0-430 GCF_002814215.2 Seriola lalandi dorsalis | reverse complement strand
GGGGCGTGGTGAAACGTCGCCCCCCCTGTTGAACTGCCCCCCCCCCCGTCTCTGCAGCCACCTCCCTCCCCTCCGCTGTTTCCACACTTAAGTGGAGGTATTTTAGTGTTCTGTGATGAATTATACAGAACCTCCTGCTGTGGAACCAGCAGCAGCTTTCATACAGTTCATCCACTTCTGCCTCCGTCAGCTCCGTCAGAACCGACCACAGACACTGCTTCATCACACACCATACCAACATCTGCTTTAATATCAACATCTGCTTTATTATCAGCATCTGCTTTAACATCAACATCTGCTTTATTATCAACATCTGCTTTAATATCAACATCTGCTTTATTATCAGCATCTGCTTTAATATCAACATCTGCTTTATTATCAGCATCTGCTTTAACATCAACATCTGCTTTATTATCAGCATCTGCTTTAA
>NW_019459720.1:0-554 GCF_002814215.2 Seriola lalandi dorsalis | reverse complement strand
GTGATATTCTAATTTTTGGAGATTTTCAATTTGAGGTTTTCATAAGTTGTAAGCCATAATCATCAAAATTATATCAAATGAAGGCTTGAAATATCTTGAGTTGCATGTTATGAACCTATGTCATACATTAGTTTCACCTTGTAATTCTAATTGCTGGAATAAACGAACCTTTGCACGATATTCTAATTTTTTGAGTTTCACCTGTATGTAGGTGTCTACTTCAATATGTACTGTCTATTGTTTGGATTGTGTTAATGTTTCAGCTTATTCAATTGTATTTATACTGTCTTATTCTTTTGTCATTCTTATGAGCAAGTGAGTGATCTATATAAAAGTTTCAATACTGCTGTTTCTGGTGTTTGAAGGAAACTATAAAAATCTAAATTGAGAAAAAAACAAAAAAACATAGAAGGACCCAAAACATTGCCATGTCAATCTAATTGTTGAAGATATTATGTAACGAAATATACAGAAAAAGGGCCACTTCACTCTGAAAATTTCCATTAGCAAAAAAACGAAGAGCATTTGTCAGTTGCACCACAACTGTAGAGCCC
>NW_019459719.1:0-550 GCF_002814215.2 Seriola lalandi dorsalis | reverse complement strand
AACAGGGACAGAGCTGTTGTCAGGTTGTTGTTTGGTTTGTAAATTCCTTAAGGAACAATCCAGATGGAATTAATATCGACATATTCTCTGTAAATGAGTGAAACCTGGTCTCTCGTCCTCTCCGTGAAAATATTCTGCAGGATTCAGTTTCAAAATAACAGACGGAGCTGAAGAAATATTTCTAATGAATAATCATTTCTTCTTAATCACAGAATTCCGTTTCCTTCAGTGAAGTTGTGACGCAGTTTCACGGCAGCAGCTCAACAACAGATTCCTAACAGTGTCCTGGTCGCTGCTGCTAAATTTAGCAAAGCGAAGTGTCAGATATCAGGACACGAGTTACAGGACGGTCGCTGCTGAATCTGTTGTCACAGCAACATGAGCTGCAGCTGGAAACTCTTCTCTGTATATCCATGTTTGTCTTCAGGGCAGCAGGAGGTGGCGGTGAAACCGGACCACAATGCAGTTCTTCAGTGTCAGAGTCCCAAAAGTGAAACCATCCAAGTGTTGAAGTGGAGCCGACCCGACATGAGGTCAGACGGTTACGTCT
>NW_019459718.1:0-690 GCF_002814215.2 Seriola lalandi dorsalis | reverse complement strand
CCAAGCACATCGGTTAAAGACAAAGACTGGGCTGTGATTTCAGCTGTATTCACTGTAAAATGACCACTGAGAGAGGAAGTAAGACATGACAGAATATCTTTTGTCCCAGAGAGCGCACAGCATCCATCTGTGTAAGAAACTGCTGCTCCGCCTCTCTGCCCCTCACTTAACAGTGTCGATGTGGGAGAGGGTACTACTGCCAACTCTCTTCTAAGTAGCTATGGTTTGTCCAAAAAGTCACTAGATTTGTCAGTGGGTGCTTTTTTGAAAAAAAAAAAAAAAAACCTCTAAATCTAGCGACAAATGCGGAAAGTTGGCAACACTGCAGGCTGTTAACATCCCCCTGTTGGGTCAATTCATATTGATAGAGCAACAGCCAATGGGGAAACTCCAACTGAGTCATGTGACATTCAGCTGCCCAATGGTAGAAATATGATCATTCAACTCTGTCACTCAGTCAGTCAGTCAGGCACGGACATTTGCAATAGTAGGGCTGACCCTGCTGCAGTCCAGCCAAAAACATAAGGGCCTTTTGAGTCATTGCATTGATCTGTATAAAAGTTAATTTCCAATAAGAATTCAATCATTGAAATTGGTACAAGAATGGGATAAAAGTTCTGAAAATTCAAATAGGAAGTTTACATTGTGTTTTGGAGGGAAATAAATCTTCACAGGAAGCGTTACAGTGGC
>NW_019459717.1:0-493 GCF_002814215.2 Seriola lalandi dorsalis | reverse complement strand
AGAGACTCTGTCTGTTAGATCTGCTTCATTCATCAGTGAAACCTGTTTCAATGTGAACGTTGCTTTTCAAGTGAGATGAGTTTTATGTTATCAATGACACCGGTTAGATGTCATAAAAACTTCTGAATTATGTTAGTGGTTAAATAATAATTGAGCCTGGCAGCCCCCACTATAGCAGAGATGCTGCCCTGAACGACTTTGTGGATGATGGCGTTCTTTTTTATTTTCTTTTAAAAAGAATAAAATGAATAAAATTTGAGAAATATAATAACAATAATCTCAGTCCAGACTGATGTTGCTGATGTTCTGATCTGTGGTTCCCTGATAGTGGAATGAGCTACCGAGTTCTATCAGAGCAGGGCGTCTCTCTCTATGTTCAAGAATCTCTTGAAGACTCATCTCTTCCTAAAGCATCTCCTTCTCCTAAAACCTGCCAAACTAGCACTTACTATGTACTTCTGGTGCACTTCCTTATACAATCTCTTTGCAATTA
>NW_019459716.1:0-568 GCF_002814215.2 Seriola lalandi dorsalis | reverse complement strand
GTGTGTGTGTGTGCGTGCACGTGTGTGATTAAATCTCTTTTTCCAGTTGAAGTGCAGCAGATTGTGCGTCTCAGCTCTTCAGAGGTCGACCGCAGCCCCCTCATGCCTGACTGGACTCATTTCATCTCCTCAACGAGTGGCTGGTCGTGTTAATGGTGTCAATACTGACTTAACCGTGTTGATTCTACCCAGTGCCTCTGGTGTGTGTGTGTGTGTGTGTGTCGAGATTAGCGTCTCTGACAACATTGTGTTTGGTGTCACACCTGATCCGTGATGACAGAGGAACCGCTTCCTTATCTCTGATTGATGCTCAGCTGTTATCAAATAAAAAAAAATTACATTAAAGAAAAAAAGTAATTACATATATATTTCTAATTTGCATTTAAATTATCTATTTAATATTTGACTAGAAAAAGAAAATCATCATTTTACCAGTTAATAATTATGTTCTTTTCCCTCAGTCTGTGTTTAAATACAGAAACGATAATAACACTTTGAACTGGAACAGCAAATTTAAATTTAAATGTTTGTCTGTTTATGTTGTTGTTTCTGTTCTGCTGCATCTCAC
>NW_019459714.1:0-564 GCF_002814215.2 Seriola lalandi dorsalis | reverse complement strand
TTCTTCATTAGGGGATGTGTGTGTGTGTAGTTTGCAGAAGTTACTACAGAGTCACCACAATGCTATTTAACTAACAGATAGTCTGAACTCCTGTTGTGTTAAACCACCGTTTAATCTCTATATTATTTCACCATATGTAAAAGCTGACACAGATAATCCCAGCATTGAGTATTTGGCATTGTGGAAGAAGGGGAGATCCTACCTGGACAGGTAGGTGCTGTCAGTTGTTTCATGCTCATGGTATTCCTATACTGATCTTAACCTGAAATCACAAGTTTATTTATGATATACCCCCCCCCCCCAAGATGGTTATATTTTCACTTGTGTCTGTTGTGTATTTACTTGTCTGCAAGATTACACAAAAAGTACTGAACTGATCTGTACAAAACCTGGTGGAGGAATGGGACATGGACAAGGGAAGAACCCATTAAATCTGGCGGATCGGGTTTAAAAGGAGTGGATGAATTTCTCAGGAAATACTGTTTGGATGTTGGTTTAAAAAAAAAAGAAAAAAGAAAAAAAAGAAATCTGGATCTGACCTGATCTGGAAGAACATATTGAATC
>NW_019459713.1:0-559 GCF_002814215.2 Seriola lalandi dorsalis | reverse complement strand
TCAAAAAACATCATAGTATATTAAGGCATAAAAACGTCAAAAAACGTCATAGTATAGCATGGCATGAAAACGTCAAAAAACATCATAGTATAGTAAGACAAAAAAACGTCATAGTATAGCATGGCATGAGAACGTCAAAAAATGTCATAGTATAGTAAGACACAAAAACGTAAAAAAAAGTCATAGTATATTAACACACAAAAACGTCATAGTATAGCATGGCATGAAAACGTCAAAAAACGTCATAGTATATTAAGACACAAAAACATCATAGTGTAGCATGGCATAAAAACGTCATAAAATGTCATAGTATAGTAAGACACAAAAACCTAAAAAAAAGTCATACTATAGTAAGGCATAAAAATGTAAAATAAATGTCATAGTATAGTAAGGCATAAAAACGTCAAAAAATGTCATAGAATTGTTAGCCATAAATACATCATAGAATAGGAAGATATAAAAAGTAAAAAAAACGTCATAGTATACTAAGGCATAAAAAAGTTGAAAAATGTCATAGTATAGTAAGGTATAAAAACAACAAATAAAGTCAAAGTATAGT
>NW_019459712.1:0-570 GCF_002814215.2 Seriola lalandi dorsalis | reverse complement strand
CCAGAGTAAATACTGCACTGTGACTAATTTCTAATATTCTCTTTTGTCCACCATTTTCTATCTGCATTTTACCAAAAAGTACAAACCTATAGTTAATACAGCTCCGTTTCTTTGTGTCTAAGTATAAAATATTTAAGTATTTTCCTTCGTATATAGGTAACAAATATTATGACACATGAAACATCAGACTTTGATCCTTTAAGAAGTTTGAGAATCGGCTTTAATCTTTACTTTGAACAGATAAAATAGGAGACAACATAAAAGACACACCTGGTCTGAAGGGGCTACATGTACGACACCTTCAGGCTCCCGCTGCTGCCGAGCTAAGGTTACAACAAAGTTTTCAAACTGACATAAAATCTTTTTCCTTTATTGTCCTGGGCACACAGACTGTGTCCTCTGGGCTCCATATAAAGTGTTTTGGAGTTAAAGCTGCGCTCAGCTTCAGTGAAACCCTCTGAGGTGTTGTGTTTTCCAAACAGCCAGAAGGAAGAAACGCTTTGTTTCCTCTGGATTTAACATCCATTCAAACCAGTGCTGCTCTGCGCTCCGACACCGGGACAAACTTCG
>NW_019459711.1:0-531 GCF_002814215.2 Seriola lalandi dorsalis | reverse complement strand
AATTTGACTTCAGCTCGTTAGCTGCTTGTGCTGCTGTCATTGCCAAATAAATTTCTAGTAATTGCAATTTGACAAAATAAGTACACAGTTTTTAGAAAAAGTGCAACAACTCTTCCAACCTGCACAACCATATTGTTGCTTCCAACCCTCTGATACGAACCATAGGAGTGTCTCCTGAAATAGCGCCTCTACAGCAGCAGGTGTACTGGACCATTGTTGTCATGGATACAATAATAACCATGTAGCTAACCTTATGGAACAGTCATGGAACAGTCATGGAACAGTCATGGAATCGAACACCGGTCTCCTGTGTGAAAGTCCTGTGATTTTGACCCATCCACCACAACTCCTCCTGACGTGGACTCTGTCTCTCTTTATACTACGTCACCGCACTTCTCTCTTTACTCCTGTCATCATTACTACAACCACTAGTCGCCTAACAATAAAACGTAACAATGGGTCATAATAACCTGCTGCACAGACGGCCTGTGGGCTCGTCTCTAAAACGAATGAATTTTAAAATCAGTTCAA
>NW_019459710.1:0-467 GCF_002814215.2 Seriola lalandi dorsalis | reverse complement strand
GTGTGTGTGTGTGTGTGTGTGTGTGTGTGTGTGTGTGTGTGCGTGTGTGTGTGCAGACAGTGGGGTGAACAGTGGCAGGAGATTGGAGAGAGAGAGAGCACAGACCATAATTAAAACTATTCCTTAAGCTCAAGTGGTTGCCAGGCAATGTGACCTTTACTCACACAGGTTCAGCTTCGGATGTTGAGCCTCATAGTTAAATGAGGCACACCATGGAGTGGCTCTGTATGTGTGTGTGTGTGTGTGTGCGTGTGTGTATATGTTTATGTATATGTGTGTTTTTCTGTATCTTCGCTGCCTTGTTTTCTGCCAAGTTGTAAACCTTTACCCTATCATTTTGTTAAAGTGCTTTAACATTCATCTAATTCGAAAAGAGTTTTATTGTGTGTGTGTGTGTGTGTGTGTGTGTGTGTGTGTGTGTGTGTGTGTGCAAGCTCGTACTCATATAGTAGGCTGTAGTGTGGGTT
>NW_019459709.1:0-597 GCF_002814215.2 Seriola lalandi dorsalis | reverse complement strand
CTTTGCCGATTTTCACTCACGCATCTGTTGACATAAGCGTGTGTGTCTGCATTTGTGTGTGTGTGTGTTAATGCGACAGTTTCTGAACGCCGGAACACACATGGCTTCTGTAGTCGTCTCGAGAGACACTACAAACGGAGTAATTGGAAGTTGGAGACGGAGTGTACTCCAGTAGAAACAATTCATTTTGTGTGTGTGTGTGTGTGTGTGTGTGTGTGTATGTGTGTGTGTGTGTGTGTGTGTGTGTATGTGATCGTGTGCACTTGTGCATACCTACCAATCCCGCTTGCACCGCTCAGACAGCAGCTCATATTCCCCTGACTCATGGGTGCCACAGGTGGTGCTGGGCTTCTGCTAACGTAATCAGAGCAATGCAGTAATAATTTAGGAGCCATTCAGAGGTGGCTGCGTGCACCCGGTGTCTGCGGCTTTTCTGACAGCATCGCAGATACATTCACATTGATCTTTTGGCTGTCAGAGAGTGGATTTGAGCTCTCGACTCTTGTATTTTCATCCTCTCTCAGTGTGCTGTGTTCATTTTGTTCAGCCCATAAATCAGAGCGCCGTTGCTCACCGACCCCTGTAGCAGCGTGTGAT
>NW_019459708.1:0-639 GCF_002814215.2 Seriola lalandi dorsalis | reverse complement strand
AGTTTCTGAGTCAGTTTCTCTCTGAGGAGAGAAGAAGAGTCAGAGTGAACTTCTGTCCACATGAAGACACTGAGAGGAAAAGACGAAATAAGAAGCTGCGTGTGTGTGTGTGTGTGTGTGTGTGTTGTGTTTCCTGGTATTTCTGGGTGTGTCTCTTCAACATATTGTCTGAACTCTTGTGTGTGTTTTATCTCAGTCAGTTTTAGTGGTTTCTCTGTCAGACTGACTGAAGTCCTGAAGATGAGTGTTTGTGTGGAGGACAGAGCAGAGTCTCCAGGACCCAGCTGTCCGTCTATGAGGAGTGACTGGTCTAAAGACGAACCTCCAGTCTTCAGTGATGAACCTGTACCCACAGACTCACAGTAAGAGACTGTTTCTACTGTAAACTTGGGGTGTCGTCAGAACACGGAGGACACTCAGATTCAGTTAACTCTTTACTGACTTGGTTTGTAACACAACAGTATATTTCTGCAACCATTCAGGCTTACAGGTGAGAGGTGAACACTGTGTGGTCTAAGGCAAGAACAAATATAAGGAAGACAAATATTAGAAAAATTCAAACCACATATAATCAAATGACACTGCTTGTTACTCAGAATACAAATGAAAATTACTAGCATGTGGTCGCCATTGCACATG
>NW_019459707.1:0-476 GCF_002814215.2 Seriola lalandi dorsalis | reverse complement strand
AATGTCTTATAAATAAATAAATACCTTGCTGAAATAAACATAAATATGGATCATGGGTAATGGATAGTTTGGATGAACTGGTTGGTCTTAAATGTTTAAAACAGGTTTTCTTTTTTTAACTGTATTTGATATCATGCATTAAAGGCTTATGATTCCACATTGAACCTTAGAGACATTATGTCATTAAGTAAAATCCTGTAACCTACTAAATCTCTGTGTAAATTGGGTTTCTCAAACCCATTAGAGGTTGATGATTTTACTATGGTAAGACATATTTATAGCATAGGATTTTTTAACCTGTAGAGGTACATGTTATCTTTTATCTTGATCTGAAAGCATAAGAAATGATCAATCATGTGTTAGCATGTTAGCATGTATCAACTGTCCTTGTTCACAATGATTATATTTTCCTAGCGATACTTCAGAGTGTTTTGTTTAAGCTACTTTTACTCAAAAGTTCCACTCATATGTTTGTG
>NW_019459706.1:0-546 GCF_002814215.2 Seriola lalandi dorsalis | reverse complement strand
ATATATATATATACATATATATATATATATACGTATATATATATATATATATATATACATATATATATATATATATGTATATATATATATATATGTATATATATATATATACACATATACACACACACTTGTAGTCCAACAAATATAGTATGTGTTTGTAATAGAAAATGTGGTTAGAAAACTTAATTATGACACCAGCTCAACAGGGTTGGCGCTTACAAAATTGAGCACAGATGGAACAGCAGTAGTCTAAATGTAACAGGTCCAGTAGAGAGAAATTTCTGTCTGGGGCCACCTTGTGAAGGAAATTAAATAAAAATGGCCCATTAATCAGCAGTGCCAGGAACGCAGTCAAACATGGTGCAATATTTATGATAAGCTCATCTGGCTTGGACTCTATAGCAGAGTCCCTGGGGCCTGAATAAACCCACTCTCAAAAACAACAACTTGATCCAGTACACTATTTAAAGTGTCAACTTCCCCAAAAGAGGGCTGCAACAATGCATGACTCAAATGATCCAAAATGTTCTTGTTATTTTTTTTTTT
>NW_019459705.1:0-623 GCF_002814215.2 Seriola lalandi dorsalis | reverse complement strand
TGTCCAGGTGCTGTTAAACCAGAGACACTGTGAACACACCTGTCACTTGTCCAGGTGCTGTTAAACCAGAGACACTGTGAACACACCTGTCACTTGTCCAGGTGCTGTTAAACCAGAGACACTGTGAACACACCTGTCACTTGTCCAGGTGCTGTTAAACCAGAGACACTGTGAACACACCTGTCACTTGTCCAGGTGCTGTTAAACCAGAGACACTGTGAACACACCTGTCACTTGTCCAGGTGCTGCTAAACCAGAGACACTGCGGGGATGAAGCAGATTGAAGCGTCTCACACAGAGACTCTGATGGAGATCTCGGAGCACAAACCCAGGGAAGAGACGAGACGGATCAGTTTTACCAGTCTGCACGGCGACTAACAGCTCACTCTTCCTCCACTGTGTGTGTGTGTGTGTGCTCTGTAAGTGCATGTGATGACGTCGCTCCTTGCAGTTGTGTGTGTCCTCAGTCTGAACAGAAAGTCAAACTCAACCGGCAGTGGAAAAGGAAGGAAGCTCTACCCGTGTTTCAAAACCCCACTCAAAGCACGTGGTGATGAAGCCTTTCCCTCAGTGCTCTCATGGCTCTGAACTAACTGTGCTCAGTGGGGGGGGGGGGGGGGGGG
>NW_019459704.1:0-571 GCF_002814215.2 Seriola lalandi dorsalis | reverse complement strand
CAGCTGGTCAGAGAGGCTCCTCTGTTCAACAGCGTCAGATTTCGATTTGAGCCAGGTCATTAGCTTAACTGTAGTTGATGTGCTGTAAGTGTACATAAAGAAATTCAACACTCAGGGCACACTTTGATACAGTATCCTCAGCTGAAGGGATGTGAACTATGATACTTACTGTAAAAACTTGAAATGTTTTTTTTTTTTTCAAGTTTCCCAACTTTAGAAAGCGATAAAAGAAAATATTAAAGAAAATATAGTGTTGATTGGACACATTAAAAGTGAAAATTAGGTGCTGAGTTGCATCATGTATTTGTTTATTACATATTTACATGATAACACTTTCTAAAATTGTTTGTTTAAGCAAAAATGCAAAAAAAAAGTTATTAAGTGTTATTATTCTTACCAAATATCTTTTGCACTGTTAATCAGACCAAACAAGCAATCTAAAGTCAGCTTAGCTGTAGAGGATTGTGATGGTGTTATTTTATAACACTATTAACATCGATTTAACAAGAAAGTTATTGGCAGAATAATCGATAAAGAAAATAATCAGTGGTTACTGCCCTAGTTTTTTTTT
>NW_019459703.1:0-588 GCF_002814215.2 Seriola lalandi dorsalis | reverse complement strand
AAAAAAAAATGTCATAGTATAGTAAGGCATAAAATGTCACAAAATGTCATAGTATAGTGAGGCATAAAAAGTAAAAAAAAATGTCATAGTATAGTCAGGCATAAAAAGTAAAAAAAAATGTCATAGTATAGTAAGGCATTGAAAGTCACAAAAACGACATAGTGTAGTAAGGCATAAAATCTGAAAAAAAAGACATAGTATAGTGAGGCATAAAAAGTAAAAGAAAATGTCATAGTATAGTGAGGCATAAAAAGTAAAAAAAAAATGTCATAGTATAGTAAGGCATAAAAAGTCACAAAAACGACAGTGTAGTGAGGCATAAAATCTGAAAAAAAAGACATAGTATAGTGAGGCATAAAAAGTAAAAAAAAAATGTCATAGTATAGTAAGGCATAAAAAGTAAAAAGGAAATGTCATAGTATGGTAAAGCATAAAAAGTCACAAAAATGTCATAATATAGTGAGGCATAAAAATTTTTAAAAAATGTCATAGTATAGTGAGGCATAAAAAGTAAGAAAAAAAATGTCATAGTATAGTAAGGCATTGAAAGTCACAAAAACGACATAGTGTAGTAAGGCATAAAATCTG
>NW_019459702.1:0-549 GCF_002814215.2 Seriola lalandi dorsalis | reverse complement strand
TAAATGAACGCTACATTAACATTGAACAACTCGTTTGTGGCTCACTTCCTGCAGCTGTATGTCCACTTCAGAAATAATAAAGTTCCTTTTGTATTTTGATTCCGGTGCTCCTTCTTTAGATTTTCATTTTGGCATTTCCGTTTATAATAGGTGTGTATTGCGCGTAATGTTCTGGGCTAGAGTGGATGACATCACCACTAAAGTGGGGATAAGCATTTAAACCGGTCTCAAAATTACCTGATTAACTCCTCACTGCCACAAATTTCCCTCTTCACACATCATTTTTTTATGATAACCTAGACAAATTGTCCTCATCCGACAATATGTCTACCAAACTCTACACTACCTCGTGTGGCGTAGTGGTCTAAGCAGGCGCCCCATGTGTAGAGGCCAAGTCCTGGCTGCAGTCGGCCCCGGCTCGAGTCCCGCATCGGACGGCCTCTGCTGCATGTCATTCCCCCTCTCTCTGCCTCCCCATTTCCTGTCTCTCTACTGTACTATCAAATAAATGCATAAAAAAGCCCCCCTAAAAAAATGGTTTATATTTCA
>NW_019459701.1:0-636 GCF_002814215.2 Seriola lalandi dorsalis | reverse complement strand
CCCCCCCCCCCGAACTCTGTCGTCATAGCATCGCCACAGATATGTAATTCAGTGTAGCGTGTTGTTGTCACATGACAAAGAACGCGTGTTCGTGTCTGACTTCCTGTTTCTGGAGAGAAGATAATGAGGCTGAAACACATGAACACACATGATTAAACATGTTCAGCCTCATGTGTGCTGATGTTGCTGATGACGCACACACACACACACACACACACACACACACACACACACACATATTTGCATGTGCGAGCAGATACATTATCTCCCACATACAGAGCTACAGTATAAATAAAACAATGATGATGAGGATGATGAAGAGTATCATCTTATATACTCTGAGTTCTGACAGTGGGGGGGTGATGGCAGCACTGAGGGAAGAGGCAGTGGTCACCATGGTGACTCGTCCTCTGGGGACCATGAAGATCCTCAGCAGACCCATGATGGCTGAACGTGTTGTGATGTCTCACTCTGGACAGAAACTGTAGTCCAGTGATGACGGGACAGAAACCAGCTGCAGAGTCGTCTCCTCATGTCTGTCATTGTCTCTTCACTGCTGTCATTTCATCTCTTTCTCTTCATCTTCATCTCTTCCTCTTCATCTCTGTCTCTTCATCTCTTCCTCTTCATCTCTTC
>NW_019459700.1:0-430 GCF_002814215.2 Seriola lalandi dorsalis | reverse complement strand
TCTATTACACCTGTATTGTTATTTTGTTGTTTTATGTATCAAATCTATAGGTTATGATAATGTTGTCCTTGCTGTGTTAATCACTGCGACCGGTCTTATCATCTGATTACTTGAATTCCTCAGAATTCTAAAGAGAAAACACTTGTCATATTGTCAACCAACACTGCCCACTGGATGAGCAACTGTCCATGTGGGTGTAGGTGTGAAGGGTAGACATGACTCCATTATTATTCTTCACACAGCTACTTTCATTACATTTTGCTAATACAACCGAATGCAACTTGATTGCTGTCAAGGAGAGGTTCATCTCATCAAGACTACAAAGACACACAAAGGAGGCAATGGGATGCAGCCAGAAGAAGTCTATGTTGGCAGTTTTTTGCTCTGCTTTTCAGTGTGTTTTGTTTTTTTTTTTTTTTTTCCAAAGATA
>NW_019459699.1:0-654 GCF_002814215.2 Seriola lalandi dorsalis | reverse complement strand
TCTTCACCCTGTGTCCTCTTTCTGTACCTGCTGACCAACACTGTGTGCTTATCATCAGGACTGCCCTCTATCACAATACACAAAAATACCACAACATTCTTGGCTGCTGCTCTGGGTGGACCGAATGTCAGTATGTACAAAAGGAATGCCACAAAATTAGGTTCATTTCCATCAACTGGTTTGGAGCGAATTAACAAGGCTGCATAGTGTCATCAGAGGGTGGTGGTATAGGCTACGTTACGCATGGTAATATACAGAGTAGAGGGGGTAGAGGTCAAAACAAGTTGTTTGCCAATGCTGAATCAATTAGTGAGCAATCTTATTCATTCATACACACACACACACACATATATATATATATATATATATGCTTTGCCCTTTTCTATGTAAACTAGAAACAGTACAAACCATAGCTCCAGACATAACCACTAACCTAATGTTAACATTAATACACGCCAAAAACACTTAGTGATTCAGAGTCAGTAACATCTTCCAGTCTGTAACACAAGATGACAAACGAACCAATGCATGAATCAATTATAAAGTGACCATGTTGCAGTGCATTTAACAATGGCAGTGAGGCTTTAAACAGTGGATTCAGTGGATGGTCATGTTAATAAAGTCATTAACGACGACGTCATAGTCACATTTGGT
>NW_019459697.1:0-607 GCF_002814215.2 Seriola lalandi dorsalis | reverse complement strand
CTCAGAAAACGGTTGCTGAAATGTGCATAAAGGACACTTGTAGGTCACAAGCTCCTGAATCTCCTTTGCACTGCTTTTATGTTCTTGTGTATGATATCTTGACAGATGAGTACTCAGTGCACTAATAGTCTGAAATCTGCACATGCAATCATCATGGAGGCATGGGAGTGGGCTAGTTTTTGAAAAGTGGCTGTGCTGTAGTCTGCAGTGTTTTAATAAATATGTTCTAGTGGTAAAAGAAGCTGAACACAACTTACACTGCCAAGCCATATTTGTTGCAGGTGCAGCAACCTGAAAACACACACACACACACACACACACAAAAAAGTATTATTTTACAGGACACCAGTCATGAGGTTTAAACATCCATCAAAAAAACGCAGTCTTATTGAAAATGTGGTAGTTATGGTCAGAACTGAAGTGGAACAAAAGATTTATATTTATACATTTCGAATACAGTGCAGTTGGACCTCTGACAGTTGGGTGAAATTGAGTAAAAAGAGCATAATATGGCACCTTTAATGTGTAACGTTTTTAGGCCATCTAAACGGTGGAAAAGGTGAAAGTTGGAAAAATGTCCACTTTCAGAAATTATGAAGTTTCTGAC
>NW_019459696.1:0-473 GCF_002814215.2 Seriola lalandi dorsalis | reverse complement strand
GTGCATCTAGTATGTGTGTGTGTGTGTGTATTGTGTCTAACGTGTGTGTGTGTGTGTGTGTGTGTGTGTGTGTGTTCAGCAGTCCTCCAGTGGCTTCTTAACGCTCCCTTTGTGACTGGAATAACAGCAGGCGACAGCTTACACCTTGCTGAATACCTCCACTAACAGTGTGTCGACAGCAGAACGCCTACGTGGTGTGTGTATGTGTGTCTGGTGTGTGTGCGCGCGCACGCACGCGCGTGCGTGTGTGTGTGTGTGTGTGAACAAATCCGAGGCTACCTCACTACCTATTCGACTTAATAAAGGAGTGTCTCGGTAACCATTACCCCCACAGCCATGCAGAACAAATTACATTTAATGGGGTTTCTTTGCCCCCACAGTCGTTTTCACCGTTCGCTTCAAAATTTCAATTTAGTGCTTAATGCTAAGGTTTCCTTCAATGTATTATAGAGCAATATTATACCAATTACTGC
>NW_019459695.1:0-518 GCF_002814215.2 Seriola lalandi dorsalis | reverse complement strand
AGTTTATTTCGCATCAACCCACAAGAGACGCCGGCAGATAACACCTCTGCACGACCGCCTGCAGAGAAGCCGTCCAGAAATCAAAAGTGCAGACAGAAAGTCTCCTGGCAAACTCCACCAGAGCTGAACCGCTGAGACACCGGCAGAATCCGTCATCGTGATAATGGGACATGGCCTCCAGGAGAATCCACCATCTGGGTTCCAGCCAACTCACAGTAGGCCGGTCTTAACACTCTGCTCATGACTTGGTTGATGTCGAAATATAGTGATATTTATATATATAGTGATATAGTGAATTAAAACAGAATGAAATAATGGCTGTTTCTGGGAAGATTTTATTCTTTTACATGAAAGTCTCCCTCTGTAGGAATCCTTTCTATAATGTTGTCAGACACTTACAGTAACCTTCTGAACCTCTCAGTGGCAAAAACAAGCACTTTAAGCAGACAGACTAAAAAATTCCTGGACACAATTTCTAAAATGTTTGTCCCCATAATTTGTTTAAACCCCAAAAGATG
>NW_019459694.1:0-485 GCF_002814215.2 Seriola lalandi dorsalis | reverse complement strand
GACTGACTGACTGATTGTCTGACTGACTGATCATATTTCCACCACTGGTCAGCCAAGTGCTTCATCACTGTTAGGGGGGTGTTTACAGCTTGCAGTGTGGCTAATTTTAGATTCTAGAGCTACAGACTTTCTTCAGACAAGACTGGGTATAAACTTAGCACATGGCTGAAATTTGAAATGGTTACAGGTAAGTGTTGAGTTTATATTAACACATAACGCGATCGTTTTATTAAGTAAATATAGCTGAAATCACAGCTCAGTCTTTGACTTTAATTTATGTGTTTGGTAATTTTGTCAGTTGCAGTCACAGGTATAAAATCAGGATTTGACCATGGCTGCTCCAGCTATACTCTAGGTTTTGACCTAGTCTTGTTTTTTATAATTTGTGAAAAACTTCCTTTTCCTTTGTAGTTTTTTTTTTGTTATAACTCTCAGCTTTTTAAATCCCTGCATTGCTTATAATCACTGTAACAACTGAAAATGTG
>NW_019459693.1:0-516 GCF_002814215.2 Seriola lalandi dorsalis | reverse complement strand
TCTCCATCCCACCTCCTTCCTTCTATCACAGCTGATCATCATCTGATCAATCACAATAGATCCAAAGATAAATCCAAAATAATTACTTGAACTTTTGAATCAAATCATAAATTAGAAGTATTTACATCAGTTTAATAAATTATTGTGAAAATATAATTTACAGTAAAATACAAAAAATGGATCTAACATCCTCTGTTTTTGACACAAAAGACAAATTTCACAGTGAGCTGAAAGAATAGTAGAAGAAGAACTAAATCTCAGAGATCCACTTCACAAAAACCAGAATGACACACAGGAGGTCATCGTGTCCGACCACAGCGCCTCACGTAGAGGAACAACATCCTGTCCGAATGGGGCTTTAGAAGTTCAGATCATCTCGGCTCTACTTTCTTAAAAAAGCTTGGATTTGGCTCATTGTCCCGAGAACTCATCGTCTCTTTTCTAGTTCAGGTTTTGTTTCTCAGGTGAATCTCGACTGTTCACAGATTCACAAGAGAAGGAAACGTGTTCTGACTA
>NW_019459692.1:0-494 GCF_002814215.2 Seriola lalandi dorsalis | reverse complement strand
GTGTGTGTCAGTGTCAGGTTGTGGTTTCGGCTCGACAATCACTCATCGCTGCAGTCAATTTGTGGTTGATTTACTTCTCTCTCCCTCCATTTCTGGTTGATTGCAACTATTCTCTCTGCACTCCAGTTTTCAGGAGAGAGACGGACTGTATTCTGTGTGTCTCTATAATCTGCAGCTTTGAAGCTGAATGAATGAAGAGATGAATGAATGAACGAACGGATGGATGGATGGATGGTAGATGGATGCAGAGTCCATGTGGTTTGGATGATACTGGTGCACCCTCTGAGTCAGCAGTGATATTTAAAGGAATCAATAGGAGTCAGCTTCTGAAGGGAGACTGAACGACTGTCAGTGTTTTATATCGATAGTGTCGTCTGCCTTTATTTATTCCTTCATTTCCTTTCTCTCTTTGCCTCTGATGCTCTTTCTTCACAAACTAAACGTAACTCCTTCCGTCTCAAACCTGCAGAACCTTGTTGAGATTCCAGATGAGA
>NW_019459691.1:0-497 GCF_002814215.2 Seriola lalandi dorsalis | reverse complement strand
ATCCTGTCCGGTAAAACCTCTACAGTGACGGTGGAATTACCATCAGTGGATCATTTTAATAATTGATTATATTATATATAAGGAAAAAATGCCCTTCACAATTTCATTTATGATGATGTGCAGAAACATCCCTATATCTTAGACTCAACACAAACTGGAGAACACATAAGTTTTTCACTCAGTAACATGCAGATGTTTCAGCTTCCACTTTAAAAGTATTAATTAAGACTTTAACAGGCAATAACTCAATTATCTGCTGCAACAGGTGGGTGTGGTTTGATCAGATTTGATTGACAGACTTCCTTCTGTGTTTTTGCAGCAGATATCAGGGACTGGGACTCAGAGGGAGGTGGTTGTTTCCGCCCTCCCCAGCCTTCTCCAGTGGTGCAGTTACCTCCGGCCTCTCACCCTCCAGCTGGATCCAACCCTCACCGATCCCCAACGATCGCCAGCGCCAACCCTCCTCTCTACGAGCCGCTCTTCGGCCGAACCAAACC
>NW_019459690.1:0-509 GCF_002814215.2 Seriola lalandi dorsalis | reverse complement strand
CATTCACCCTTCAAATCAGCAGCAAGTAAAACGATGCGGCCAACTGTGCCCACAACAAGCAGAAGCCCTGGATTATTTCACACTGACACACACACACACACACACACAAGTAAACCCTCAAACTAACACACAGCCTCATACATACATTTATACATGAGTGTTTTACCTGCATTTAAAGATCCACAGATGAAGGTTCAGGATGGAGAAGATCAGGAGACAGCACCACAAAAAATAGAAAGAGAGAAAGACCAAGAGTTAACAATCAATCAAGTGAACCAGAAAACAAAAATACACTTGTTTGGTTATGAATAGTGGGATTAAATCACGGCTCTGTAGAATGGATGTAAACACAAAACAAAGTGTTTTTGTATGCACTGTATCTGAAAGTACAGTGTCTCTTCTCTATCTGCCTGGCAAACATAATAACCATGTAGCTGCAGTCATCAACAGAACTTCAACCTTGTGAGAGCAAATTACTTCCTGCTGCTTTTTCTCTTGTCCTTGTAACA
>NW_019459689.1:0-540 GCF_002814215.2 Seriola lalandi dorsalis | reverse complement strand
GATATTGGTTGGAGATTGTGTTTGTTTATAATTGTAACTGAGATGCAGATCATACTTTAGGACTAATTTCTACAACCCTGAAGATAATTCCAAAGGATTGACTGTAATCTGTAAACTACAGCAGGCTGCTGTGTAATAATCCACTTGGATCAATTTACACATACAGTAAGGTGAAGATTCATATTAAATAGGTGTCAGACTGGATCTAAAATCATAAAGACAATATGAAAAGGACATCTGTGATGAAATTTAAATGTCATTTTCCATTAGTGCTCACATGATGTAAATTTGTTAAGTATGTTTCAGCCCAGGAGCTGCATCTTCCAGACTGGATTTTTGCATTTCTTTTGGCTTCTCTTCAGATCCTTTTGTTTAGTCAAACTCAATCACTGATAATGACAATGAAAAATTCAATTTCCTTTCAATCTGAGCAAAAATGAGCTAAAATGTAGACGAACATCCAGCCTGTTTTCAGATTCAAACTGCACTGAAAATTAAAAAGGTTTCTTTTCTTTCATTTTCATTCTCATTATGAATTAC
>NW_019459688.1:0-538 GCF_002814215.2 Seriola lalandi dorsalis | reverse complement strand
CCAGGACCAGGACCAAGACTAGGTCTAGGACCAGAACTAGGACCAGGACTAGGGCCAGGACAAGGACTAGGAGCAGGACTAGGACTAGAGCAAGGACTAGGACTAGGACTAGGACCAGGACCAGGACTAGGGCCAGGACAAGGACCATGACTAGGATCAGGACTAGGGCCAGGACTAGGACCAGGACTAGGTCCAGGACTAGGACTAGAGCAAGGACTAGGACCAGGACTAGGGCCAGGACTAGGGCCAGGACCAGGACTAGGATCAGGCCTAGGGCCAGGACCAAGACTAGGTCTAGGACTAGAACTAGGACCAGGACTAGGGCCAGGACCAGGATCAGGACTAAGGCCAGAACCATTTGTTTCACAGTTTTCAGTGCTTGTGTTGATATGATGTCTGAGATCTTCAGTAATATAGAAATAAATACTTCAACATATTTCTGTTTGAGAAGTAAACACTTTTTTAAAATTGATTCTGTTCAACAAAATGTTCTAGTGTCCTGTCCCCACACACACACACACACACACACACACACACA
>NW_019459687.1:0-569 GCF_002814215.2 Seriola lalandi dorsalis | reverse complement strand
CAAAATTAAATTTCAAATCTGTAAAAGAATCATCACTGACATTCAGTAAAGACAGCAGTGATGTCAGAGACAGGATCAGGTACATACATACAGGAGAGACACCACTGGTTGTGATGTTGGTTGGAAAAGATTTGAGCTAAATGGTTTTTGAACATTTTAATATTAAGTTTAATTTCAACTAGAATTCATTCTGCACCGTAGATCTGTTTATAGGGTAAAAAAGGCACTACTTGTCCTAACCACTTCTGTAGCAGAAGTGGTGGAAGGATCTTTCTGTGAGATCAGCCATAGAGATTTGCTTTATTGCTACTATGAAGCAGCTGCTTTATTTATATAATGTGGCCCTACTCCTCAAAAAAATCATAATTCTGAATTTAATCTCAAAATTCTTAGATCAAAATCAGAATGAAAAAAAAACAACTTTTTTCTCACATGTGGCTCTAATCCTATTAAGTACTTCTGGAAGTCTTTCATAGTGTTGTGTTTGAGTATTTGGTATCAGACAGGAGCAGGGTTACAAGTGATCTGACGTGGATTATGGAGTAATCTAGCACTCTGTTAATATCTAT
>NW_019459686.1:0-494 GCF_002814215.2 Seriola lalandi dorsalis | reverse complement strand
CGTGAGACGACTTCATCAGGACCTCAAAGTCTGATACCGTTTCGAAGTCCTCCAGCTCCTGCAGAACAGACAGCGAACACACCACACATATTCTTAGTCACATATCCAATGCTACCGTTTCCATATGCAGGCGAATAATAAAGTTAACTTTCCTGTAACAGACAGTAGCCTGTTCACACAGCTCAGCGGGAAACTGAGCACACTCCACACAAATCTCATAGCAAATCTGAGTAAGGTTCAGTTTAGATCTATAAGTGTTGCATGTCTGTGTGAGAGGAAAAAAAACTTATGTTGTCAACATCTGCCCATTTATGTGATAATTAAGGTACTGCAAGAGACTATATTTGTATTGTGCAGCAATTACCCCAAAAAGTGGAATAACCTTGATAATGTATATTTTCATTTCAGCATCATTACAGTAATGTAAAACACTAACAGTCTGCAGAAATACACAGTATGCAGCAGAGCACAGAGATAATGTGCAGCAGCAGGTG
>NW_019459685.1:0-494 GCF_002814215.2 Seriola lalandi dorsalis | reverse complement strand
TTAGTCTTTTTGTGATAGCAAACTGAATGTCTTTGGGTTTTGAGTTGATCAGGCAGATTACAAGATTTAACATCTTTTAGACCAAACAATCAGAAGAGAATAACTGGCAGATTAATCAATGATGAAAATTATCTTTATTTGTAGCCCTGGTACTAATGAAAATGCTAAATCCATCTCAAACATCCCAATCATTACTCGGACCTCAACTGTGTCTATGCTCGGAGGTCTAAAATAAAACACAGATTAGTTTCTGTAGATTTTTAACCCCAGCTGAGCAACAACCCACTGGTGGTGCGGTGTGAGCCTCGTCCGATCTAGATGAGGTGGCAGGATATTACGTCAGTAGCAGTTAGAGGGATATTACAGTGACAGTCATCAGTGAGTCACATCCAGTGTAACTATTGCCTTGAAAACCAAGATTTATTTTGGTTTTATTTTCATGATACACACAATGACACATGATGACTTCTATCAGCAGATTCCAGTCACATCAC
>NW_019459684.1:0-585 GCF_002814215.2 Seriola lalandi dorsalis | reverse complement strand
ATGTCTTTGACCTTTACCCTGGGCTTCTTTTACAGCTCACTGAGCGTCTGTGTTCGAAGTCATCTTAGCTGAACGTCCACTTCCACGTTTCTGGTGTCTTTTTGTGACATCAGCAGATGCTTCTTGTGAACTGCAAACTCAACCTGCTCTTTTATAAGTGAAAGCAGCTCTGACCCACACATCCAGTTCATTGATCAGACTCCAGGTTAGATAACTCCAGTTAGCTTGTTGTTATTGTAATTAACCAAGGGGTTCACATACTTTTCGAGCTACACCAGTCTGTGTATTTCATGTTTCTCTCTCTCTCTCTCTCTCTCTGTCAGTCTCTCTCTCTCTCTCTGTGTCAGTCTCTCTCTCTCTCGACCTCCTATGCGCTCCACACGGTGCTTAGGGAAATTAGTGCAGCCCATGGGGGAAACACAGACACCGTCCCCGTGTCACTTACACCACAGATACATGCTCCACACAATTACTCCGAGGCTCTGGTGTGTGCTGATGGGGTTAGCTCAATGAGGCTCCAGTTAATGAGGAATGGCTTGCACTGGAAAACCTTTCAAACGGGGTAAACACACACACACACACACA
>NW_019459682.1:0-548 GCF_002814215.2 Seriola lalandi dorsalis | reverse complement strand
TTTCATTAATATGCAATGTCCCTATTAAATTAATAAACAAACATATTCTTTACAAATACTTTGCCTTTTTTTTTAAGTTATTTCTTGGGTGTTTGCATTTATTCTGACAGGCTAGTGAGAGATAGACAGGAACGTTAGAGAGAGGGGATGACATGCAGCAAAGGGCTGTGGGTTGGACTCGTACCCATGGCCACTGTGGTTAGGACTAAGCCTGTGTGGTTTGTGCGCTACCAGGTGAACCACAGCGGCACATTCTCAAACAAAGCCTTCAGGATCCAAAGAGGTTAAAAAATGTTCAGTCTAAGAAAAGGGTTTTACAGTGTGCTATGTCAAGCCTCATTTTAGCTTTTTTTTTTTTCTTCCATTTGTTTAAATTACAAAGTCAAAATATCAAAGCAAATTTCAATGCTAAGACTCATAGTCCACATCTGAGAATTAATTTAGTCTTTTTTTTTGTACTCATTATATTTGTTTCATGTCACTTTTTTTCCCCATTTGTGAAAAATAACTTTACTGCCATGCGCGCACACACACACACACACACACAC
>NW_019459680.1:0-544 GCF_002814215.2 Seriola lalandi dorsalis | reverse complement strand
ACACAGTCCCACATACACAGTCCTATTGCCTTAGCTACTCATTCACTCTCCAAACATGTATTAATCCGAAGCTGAATAAAGTCCCAACCAAACACTGTTTCGTCTGAGTAACACGATTTTCTGTGGGTTGGTAACGACACGCGACGCCTTCACATCACATGCTGTTATTTGACCCATTATTAATATAGAAAACATGGATTAGTGCGGCTTTAAAATTTCACAACTTCACAAAAACAAGGTGAGAAAGAGAGAAAACGGTAGAGTAAGAGACTTGAGTATTGTTGGCTTTCCGCCCTTGTGACACCTAAGTTCTGCAAAACTGTGGGTGTGTCGCTTTGAGTGACAGATGGGTGAGAATACGCTTGCCACAAACCGGCATGCACTGAAGTCTCAGCTCCTCACACGCCCCACCTCTTTGCCAATTTTTGAACAACTGCAAACAATTCTTTCTGGAAGTGAAAAGTGTAAGTCTGGTGAGACAAACTACATAGTATAGTAAAATGTGCTTTGTTTTCATAAAGCCAAAGGCTGTTCGGTTCTCACC
>NW_019459678.1:0-597 GCF_002814215.2 Seriola lalandi dorsalis | reverse complement strand
TCTTCGGTCTGATGATGAACAAACTATTATGAACATGAGATGCAGATAAAACAGTTAAAGTTAATGTCAGACCGTTTCTGCTGCAGAGAGGAGAGAAAGAGGAGTAGTTGATGTCTGATGAGTCAGCCTGACTGAAATGTTTAAAAATTATAAATCAAATTTAAAATCATGGGAAATATTCAACAGGATGCGGATCATTGTTCTTATCAGACATCAGAGGTTTAGTTTTTATTTCCACCTATCATCAGAGTCTTCTTCTATCATCAGCTGCGGTGATGGAAGAAGAGTAAGAGCATCAATACAGTCAGGAATCCTGTCGGATTGAAGAATATTTTACAATTAAAATTAAGCAATAATAGATATTATGTATTTATTTAGAGTGATAAACTCTCCTCTGTTTGTTAGAAGCTCTGTTTTAAAACCAGAGTGGACACATGTAAGGTCTGGAACAGCAAAACGATTCCACTGATTTACATAAATATCTGCTACTTGTTATTATTTATCACTTTATTGTAAAGTCTTTTGTCCCTGTCAGGATCCTGTAGGATTGTAGGCTCAGTTTTTCCAGGTATCTGATTGGTCAGTAGTTTGGCTGTT
>NW_019459677.1:0-569 GCF_002814215.2 Seriola lalandi dorsalis | reverse complement strand
AAAAAAAAAAAGGAAACCTGAAGTTTTGAGAATAAAGTCATAATGTTACGTGAATAAAGTCATAATATCACAAGAATAACATTGTAATTTTGCAAGAATTAAAAATGTAAACGTTTGAGAGAAAAAAACATAATTTTTAGGAATATTACAAGAACCTATCAAACAGGTGAAAGGACAGTCAGTGTCAGCCTGAGCTGCTTCTGGCAGCTGCTGTTTGTCAGTTTAACAATCAAACAGACTCAATTTCTTCCCAATGTTTTCAATGTCCTAATGATTATGATGATGATACTGATGAACATAAAGATGAAGTATCTCCTTGTTAGTGAAACCTCAGCTGCAGTATAACTTCACAGGATGCTCCACGTTCCTCATTTTAAGGCTTCTGATATTTCCCCTCTAAAACACCACAGAACCTAAAGTTACCATTTTATTCTCATAGTATTATGACTTTATTCTCGTAATATTACAGCTTTTTTTCTCATAAAATGATGACATTATTCTTGTAATATGACTTTATTCTTGAAATTTCAGATTTTCTTTCCCTTAATGTGGCCCTAATACTCTGTTAT
>NW_019459676.1:0-592 GCF_002814215.2 Seriola lalandi dorsalis | reverse complement strand
TATAAACCATTCATAAATCCTTTATAGAGGTCTTATTGTAAAGTGGTACCAATTCTTTTAATAATTAATTCAAGTTTTTTTCAAATTTATAACAAAAATATGTTTTAAACAATCAATATAAGTTCTATACCTCCAAGCACACTCTTCTATGTTCTTGCATATAAACAACATATTAACTTACACATGCACAAAAACAAATATCCTGCCATGCACCATTCGAATCAGTATTTTTAAGAACAGACCTGGTTTACAATTTCACCATCTTTCTCAGTCAGTACCTCAGGTATATAAATCTGCAGGTAATCATACCAGCATTACATGTTATAGTTGCTAACTTTCACTGGTGAAACTCAGTGTTAAACTAACAAACACATTAATACTTAACTAAGTGTAAGGTTGTATTTGTTTTGCATGTTGGTAACTTTGGTTTAAGGATGTCAGGTAAATTGCTGACCTTTGGGGAAGCAGGATGTCAAGGGATCCATTACATATCTGGGTTTTATAGTTATATTGTTGTTTAGGAGTTTATCTACATCCCGCAGGGATTTAGTGATTCACACCCTTTTAGGAGGAGCTAAGCAATAAAAGTGAA
>NW_019459675.1:0-528 GCF_002814215.2 Seriola lalandi dorsalis | reverse complement strand
AACACACTCAGAAAAACCAAATCCTGCAAATTTGGATGGTGGGTCCAGGTGGGCGGGGCTTGGGGCGTGGATGAGAGCAGTAACTGCTTTGTTGTGACATCACAAAGTTATAATAAACAACACATGGACAGAGACCTTTAAACTATATGGGACCTTTAAGGACTGATAGTTGTTTCATTCACTGTTAACATAAAAACACAAAGTGCAGCTTGAGCCTGTAAATCATTATATTTTGAGAAGTATAAGAAAAACCTAAAATATTTTTTCACCAGAACATTTGATTTTAAGTTGTTTTTTTGTTTTTTTAAGGTTGTGTTATGGCATCGGAGACCTTCCATATTTCACACTTTTTTTTTTCTTAAGGTGACATTTTATAAGATAATGTTATAAATACAGTGAGAAAATTATAAGACACAACAGCAGATTCACTTTTGGCTCTGTTCACTGTGGCTTTCGTCCTCATGAGTGACAGATATGTAGGGGCGAGTGCTCATGCAAATTGACACACACATACACACACTCACACAC
>NW_019459674.1:0-537 GCF_002814215.2 Seriola lalandi dorsalis | reverse complement strand
ATGCAATATGGGACCTTTAATATTTCTAAATGAATGCAGAAAAGGTCTCAGTATGACTCAAACTTCAAAACACGCTTCAAAGCTCCTGTTGAACTGTCACAACATCTGATTCAGGGAATCAGGTGAGTGGTATTAAAAATTTATGCCAATTTTTCCAAAACTGACAACCTGACACTTGTGCCTAGTTCATGCAGTGATTGGCCAGGTGTGCAAAGGTGTTAAAGTAGGTGGGGTTCAAATTTGTTTCTGGAGTTTTTTTCATTCTACACAGAAATAATTTTATCATTTCTTCGTCACCAAGAACCGATTTTGAAAAGAGGCTGTCCGAAAGTGTTTTGTCAAGGCTAAAAAAGATGTTATTAGAGAGAGAGATCACACAGGCAGTGGGATGCATCCAGGAGGAGGCTGGGATCACAGGGTTTCCACATCATCTTCAAGTGTGGCCATTTGAATAACACTTCCTTAAACTCCCATAGGACCTCAAGTCCTTAATGTTTTACTGATAGCAGGGTAAATGTAGCACATTTAAAATCATCA
>NW_019459673.1:0-628 GCF_002814215.2 Seriola lalandi dorsalis | reverse complement strand
TCTCTCTCTCTCTCTCTCTCTGAAAGGCCTGATTTGCACATGCATTTGTTTATTTGCGAGGCCCGTATTGGAAAGCTGCCTCCACATATTTCTTCCATGCTAGTTCAGCCCTGGAGTAGTTTGGTCCAGTGGACTAATGACCGGCTCACGCTCCGTGTCCATCGAGTTCACGCTGAGCTTCCACCTGGAACTCACTACAAATCACTATGATAATGTCAAACCTTTTAACTTGTTTGTACCTGCTTTAACTGATTTTGTTGTCACATTTTTTTATTAACTGTATTTATATGTATATAATGGATTGTTCCTCTTTTATCTTGAATCTATATTATTTTGTACCTGGTCGATGTCACTGATTTATGATACTGTTTGTACGTTTTTTCTCGGGAGGCAGAGGAAGTCATGTCGGGAGGTATTTTATGGTGGCCCTGAGAGCTCAATGCACTGCAGCTGCAGAAAACACTTGAAAATAGACAAGAGACACAAAACAACTTCATCAGTTTGACAAACACATGTGCTGCAAATACTCAAACACAAACCAAACAGAGAAACATGCTGCAGATGACAATGGTGTTTCCATAGCGATGAACCCGGCTGGGACGCACTTGTTTAACATTTCTGTACTTGT
>NW_019459672.1:0-633 GCF_002814215.2 Seriola lalandi dorsalis | reverse complement strand
TATACTATGACTTTTTATGCCTTAGTATACTATGACGTTTTTATGACTTTTTATGCCTTAGTATACTATGACGTTTTTATGACTTTTTATGCCTTAGTATACTATGACGTTTTTATGATTTTTTATGCCTTACTATACTATGTCGTTTTTATGACTTTTTATGCCATACTATACTATGTCGTTTTTATGATTTTTCATGCCTTACTATACTATGTCGTTTTTATGACTTTTTATGTCATACTATACTATGTTGTTTTAATGACTTTTCATAACATACTATACTATGTTGTTTTTATGACTTTTAATGACTTATCATATTATGACTTTTCATGCCTTACTATACTATGACTTTTTATGCCTTAGTATACTAAGACGTTTTTATGACTTTTTACACCTTACTATACTATGTCGTTTTTATGACTTTTTATGACTTATCATATTATGACTTTTCATGCCTTACTATACTATGACTTTTTATGCCTTAGTATACTATGACGTTTTTATGACTTTTTATGCCTTACTATACTATGTCGTTTTTATGACTTTTTATGACTTATCATATTATGACTTTTCATGCCTTACTATACTATGACTTTTTATGCCTTAGTATACTATGACGTTTTTATGACTTTT
>NW_019459671.1:0-606 GCF_002814215.2 Seriola lalandi dorsalis | reverse complement strand
CAGATTACATATGTGGGCATGTCTGTGGCGGTGTGGTGAATTTCACAAGAGGAAGTTGTTGTAACTCCATTATACATTGTCCAATCCAATGGTCAAAAAATGCTTTCTATCCCGATGATGCTTCACTGTGAAAATTGTGAGTTTTTGTTAAACGCCGTGGCTGTAGTGGTGAATTTCGATGTTTCGCCATGAAACAGGAAGTTGTTATAACTCCAGCACACATTGTCACGTTTTACAGTTCGATGTACTCCTCCACCACCCTGACCACAAACTTGATCAGAAAATGCTAAAGACTTTGTTGATGCCTCAGTGTGAAAACTGACACGGCGTGGCGAATTTGATGCATGCATGAAACAGGAAGTTGTTATAACGCAAATATACATCGTCCAATCTGCCTCAAACTTCACGTGTTTGACGACAGACCCACACTGAAGAATTCTGCATGGTAATATGAAGTCATAGTCATAGCGCCACCTACTAAAAACCCTTGAGTGACATCATTTGATTTAACTGACATGTTATTGGTCTGGTTTACACTTGATACACAGGAATAAAATGCACGTTGGCAAGTCACCTCCTTCTGACTCAGCTGTGCTGCTCTAATGT
>NW_019459670.1:0-567 GCF_002814215.2 Seriola lalandi dorsalis | reverse complement strand
TTTTTGTCCATAACTCACAAATTAATTCACTAATTATGACGCAATTTAACTCAAATATCTAGAAGGATAAAATGAAGTGATGACATTTTATATCGAAAAAATCAAAGGTCAACTTCACTGTGACATCATAATATTCTGTAAAAATACTTCTGGTCATTATTCAATGCTGTAACTCACTTGGCAGGTTGATGGAGGAAACAACCATGAGGTGGTGATTCTGCTCTATTTGTCTTTGTTTTTTATTTCAGAGTTATAAAAAAAGTTATTTAAATATAAATTATTAATCTGAAAATAAAATCTGGTTACATAGCTGTTGAATAAATGTCGTGAAGTACAAATTTGATATTTCCCTCTGAAATAAATGTATTTTTCAAGGGTAAACTGTACATTTAGAATATTTTTGGGTGGAAAGTTTGATGAGATTGAGAAAGAAGTTATAGTTAGTCAGATTTTTGTTATAAATCCAGAGGGCTAATTTGAATTAATCTGATAATCAGATAAACTCTTTATCCACCACAACAGTAATGGTCGCTTCTCACTACTTAAGGCTTACTTTGCCTTCAAATA
>NW_019459669.1:0-548 GCF_002814215.2 Seriola lalandi dorsalis | reverse complement strand
ACCGTGTGTGTGTGTGTGTGTGTGTGTGTGTGTGTGTGTGTGTGTGTGCGTGTGTGTGTGTTTCTCCCAGGTGTCCCGGTCAGCAGCCGTGTGTCGGCTAAGATCCAGCAGCTGGTGAACACGCTGAAGCAGCCGCGCAGACCTCCGCTACGAGAGTTCTTCGTCGACGACTTTGACGAACTTCTAGAGGGTTAGAAACAGTTTTTGAATCTTCACATTTCCGTCTGCTTTCTGTTAATTTATTTATTTTATTTTACACTTTTATTTTTGAAGTGTTGATCCATAAGAAGATATATTTGTGGGTTTTGTGTCCGGCTTCTCTCTGGAGTCTCTAGTAACAACAGGTCGGCTGAATGTTTTCTGAGTGATCCAATAAAAATAAAGCAGATTTCAGGTAAAAACACTCAGAGAAACCAAATCCTGCAAGGTTTGGATGGTGGGTCCAGGTGGGCGGGGCTTGGTGACTGCTTTGTTGTGACATCACAAAGTTCCAGAAGTCCTGACGGCTGGTTTTAAGGCTCAGTTTCTGAATACAGGCTGTGTGCATT
>NW_019459668.1:0-566 GCF_002814215.2 Seriola lalandi dorsalis | reverse complement strand
TTTTCGCATTTTTATGCCTAACTATACTATGACCATTTTTGCCTTAATATACTATGACGTTTTTACACATTTTCATGCCTTACTATACTATGATGAATTTTTCTGCATTTTTATGCCTTACTATACTATGACATTTTCATGCCTTATTATACCATGATGTATTTCTAAGTTTTTATCAAGTACTATACTATGATGTTTTTTCCCATTTTTGTGCCTTGCTATTCTATGATGTTTTTTGACGTTTTCATGACTTACTATACTACGATGAATTTTTCTTTCATTTTTATGCCTTACTAAACTATGATGTTTTTTTGCATTCTTATACCTAGCTATACTATGACCACTTTTGCCTTACTATACTATGACGTTTTTACCCATTTTTATGCCTTACTATACTATGACGTTTTTTGACGTTTTCATGTCTTAGTATACAATGATGTATTTTTGCGTTTTTATGCCTATACTATGACATTTTTTTATGTTTCTATGCCTAACTATACTATTACCATTCTTACCTTATTATACTATGACGTTTTTATACATTTTCATGCCTTACTATACTATGA
>NW_019459667.1:0-602 GCF_002814215.2 Seriola lalandi dorsalis | reverse complement strand
GCATCAATGTTGATAAAACAAATGCTTATGGAAAATCAGGTAGTGTAATGCATTACAGCCTGACATACAGTATGTAGTGTAATAATAAGCTCCTGGAGCTCACCATATATGCACCTTTATGTCACATTATTCACATAGTTTTGGATGTTATTGTTTATTAACACCAAAAATGCGCAGTACATTTATTGACCCACATCAAGCTAAAAGCTCATTTTAAGCCATTTGCAGGTGGAGGCCTCCAGTGATCTGCAGGTAAAGGCTTTAACTCTAATTGTGTTAAAAATAAAACACAACGTGTATTTTATTTCATGGTAGTTACTGCTTTTAATCAAATGTATTTTTATATGAATGTAATAACACATGAATTACACACCTGTGGGTCGGTGTTACAATATTCTTCCATTCCTATGCTTTTACCTTGGGCACATAGTTTCATGTTGTCATCAATTTGTAATGTCATCCAGATATCCGACTGTAATTTCCACATAACTCGGAGCATGTGTAACATATATGAATGTAAGTTTAATATATCAAATTACAGGTCACGTGTTTTTTTTATTGTTTTTTTTATTGTTTTTTTTATTTTAATAATCATTTATTGG
>NW_019459666.1:0-504 GCF_002814215.2 Seriola lalandi dorsalis | reverse complement strand
ATTAATGCCATATTTCAAATTCAGCTACAGAAGCATCCATTGGTCCTCGCTGACTCTGACCTCAGTTCAGGATATTGTTGTCTTCAGAAGCAGCTGACCTCTCAGCGGCAGGAGGACAAACGGCCTACTGGGTAACATCAGAAGTTTAATGTAGTATAGTATTTAATGTATTTCCCTGTGGGAATGACGTTTCACCAAACTCTCAAGAGGGAGAAAGATGCATGTCAGAGTCAGAGTCAGAGTCAGAGTCAGAGTCAGAGTCAGAGTCAGCGTCAGAGTCACAGTCAGAGTCACAGTCAGAGTCAGCGTCACAGTCAGCGTCAGAGTCACAGTCAGAGTCAGAGTCAGCGTCACAGTCAGAGTCAGCGTCAGAGTCAGAGTCAGAGTCAGAGTCAGAGTCAGCGTCACAGTCAGAGTCAGAGTCAGCGTCAGAGTCAGAGTCAGCGTCAGAGTCAGCGTCAGAGTCAGAGTCAGAGTCAGAGTCAGAGTCAGAGTCAGAGTCAG
>NW_019459665.1:0-479 GCF_002814215.2 Seriola lalandi dorsalis | reverse complement strand
AGTTTTACGATTCCTGCCTCTGAACTCCTGGAAATGACAGAGGAGGAAAATACGACCTGAAACCTGAACAACAAAGAGCAACAAGTGAACAGGTTCATTCTCTCTACAATATGAACAACAATGAGGCTCTGCAACAGAAACCTGCAGCATGGAAAGAAAACATGGATTCTCATGAGGTCAGTGAACAAGTTCAATGATCCAGTGAACTGTGTGTGAATCAGTAAACCAGCTGATGGGACAGTAAATGAGATCACTACATGTAGGGCTCCTCATCCCTAACACACACACACACACACACACACACACACACACACACTGAGAGAGACACACACACACACACACACACACACACACACACTGAGAGAGACACACACACAGACACACACTGAGAGAGACACACACATACACACACACACACACACACACACACACTGAGAGAGACACACACATACACACACACACACACACACACACACACA
>NW_019459664.1:0-571 GCF_002814215.2 Seriola lalandi dorsalis | reverse complement strand
GTGTGTGTGTGTGTGTGTGTGTGTGTGTGTGTGTGTGTGTGTGTGTGTGTGTGTCATTTCTCTGATAGGTCAGTGAGGTTTTAGTTGTTTTCTAACTGCTTCTCATGAGAGCAGCCCTGGTTTTGTAATGTTAGTTTCTTCATGTGTTGCTGTTAATAAACATGTTTTAATAATAAAGTTGAATCATTTCTAGACTGAACTTTGACTCTGAGACACTGTGATGGAAATATTTGACAGAGAAAATCGGTAATGAAAAGAATGATCGATCACAGCTCCAGTCATTCTGGAAGACGAGACCTCACTAAGTTACCACATATTATTGAGGTCTTGGTGCCAGAAGGAGCCGCACCATTAAAGATGGATTAGAGACTAGAAGCAGAAAACACCGGAACAGCGTCGCCTCCTCCTCGGGATGTTTTTTTAGGGACAGCCCAGCCAGACTTTGATGGAGTTGGCCGGGGCGGCGCGGTTAACACTGTGGGGGGCCATGTTGGCAAAGTTGGCTGCGGCGGGGCCGAGGATGGGCAGCGGGGCCAGGGGGGCCAGGGGGGCAGAGGGGTCAGGTTTGGCC
>NW_019459663.1:0-484 GCF_002814215.2 Seriola lalandi dorsalis | reverse complement strand
GGAAGAAGGAAACGACCTTTTGATGTCTACAGCATCTCCCCTGAGATGCCGGTGTCAACATGTACCCCCCCCCATCGTTACGCACAAACACATGTAAAATAAAGTGCATTGTTATTACACAGTGAAACATCACCAACTTATAGATTTGTATTTTCTGTTTTCAGAGTTTTTGCAGTTTAAAAGGTTATTTATGCACCGTGAATGATTTTTCTTTTTTTCTTTTTTTCTTTTTTAGGCCTTTGGGCTCTGCATGTTTTCTAACTTATGTTCAGAAACAAAAAAAATAAAACAAAAAAAACAACAACATTTATACTGAGGAAAAAAAAAAGAAAGCATTTCACCCTCATTAGTGATTCTTATCTGAAAACAGTGCAACATTCTCATTATATGCAAAATTATGCATTTATTAGACATGAAGGTATGCAACATTAATCTGCATTTATCAGGTAGATAGATAGATAGATAGATAGATAGATAGATAGAT
>NW_019459662.1:0-608 GCF_002814215.2 Seriola lalandi dorsalis | reverse complement strand
CAACTTTTATCAGCATCAACCGCAGCTTGGGTTTAGCGATGCCTTACACTGAATCCTTACAGCAGCTTGTTAGCAAGCTATCTTTAGCCATCTTCTCAGCAGCCGCATTAGCTCCAGTTTTTGCCTGTCATGTATTAGCATATATTTGAGTCACATAGGTGATGAAAAATATTCCGTGGGCTAAATGATAAAAAAAAAAGTTTTAATTCAAAAAGTTGCACCTCTGTTTCTGAATCAAAACAAAGACGGCAGCCTTTTTATCGTGCAGCGGATTGAATATTTTTTCATCCAAATGGTTAGCTTCTTATACATGAAACTTAACGTACAGTTAGTATGTTAGTGCTAGAAGTGCTAAATCAAGGTCAAGTGGACTTAGTTTGGATTCATGAGGATGTTTGATGTGTTTCTTGAAGCCATGAGAGGTGAGATACTGTATCTTCAAGTGTCTAAAGCAAGTCCACTTGTCCCCGACTTAGCAGCTCTAGATAAACATTCCATATATTTATCATGTTAGCAGGCTAGTTTTAACATTTTAATATGGTCATAATGAGCATGTTAAGAAAACATTTTGACATGTTAAATTACGATGTTACCAAACAGCAACTGCT
>NW_019459661.1:0-546 GCF_002814215.2 Seriola lalandi dorsalis | reverse complement strand
AAGCAGGTTATTTACAGTAGTATTTTCATCTCTTTTAACATGCCATTCTTTCCTCTTATATTGAAGTATGCTGATACAGTCTCTGTGAAGTTACACAATGTTATCATGCTGTGATGTCCCTTACTATATAGTTAAACTGCATGTATTCCTGTAGGAGGAACCCAAGCAGTTACCCCCCTCTCCACTGTGACTAACTTTCATCCTCTAAACAGCTATCTATTTTCTGTTTACATCCTACTTTCCCCATCTTCTGTTCTCCACTCTTTGATCGTTTTCTGTCCATTGTCTAACTTCCTTTGGTTTGGCCGCTGTGTGTGTGCGTGTGTTTCTGTGTGTGCGTGTGTTTCTGTGTGTGTGTGTGTGTGTGTGTATATGTGTATGGTCCATGTCCTCCTTTCTTCCCCATGTGTTGCCTTTTCGGTGATAAGCCAAGGGAGCGTGATTTTCTGAAGACATTGCGGTTGGTGAGTGGGACAGAAGCATGTGCAGTTGAGCAGCATGGAGACACGGTGGATGATGATAAGGGGGTACGTGTGGCTCACCCCC
>NW_019459660.1:0-664 GCF_002814215.2 Seriola lalandi dorsalis | reverse complement strand
GACAAATGTGACCCCTCCTTCCCTCCTGTAGATGTTTCAAAATAAAATAAAAAACAGTAGTTGATTTAAACTCTTTCTCTTCTTTTTTTTTCTTTGTTTCTCTTCTACAGAATTTCGAGTGAGCACCCCTGACAATACTTTAGGCTCCGGGGCGGTGTCTCCTGAGAGAGGCGACACACCGCTGCCTCTCCCTCAGTCAGAGCTGGACCCCGAGACTCTGCGAAGCGGTCTCAGAGACTTCCTCCAGGAGCTGCGTGACGCACACAAAGAGCGGGTAAAAGAACTGCACAACACACACAAACACACACACACGAAAAAAACACAAAGTAAATATTCATGGTCATTCAAGGACAATTATTTTGGTTTGTGTTCAAGTCTTTGTTTATTGTTGATTTTGTGAAGGATGATGCTCGATGCCAGCTGGGGGCCCTGCAGCGGGAGGCGGAGGAGCTGACGCAGGAAAGAGACTCCACTCAGAGTCGTCTCACTCAGCTACAAAACACCTTACAGGAATACCAAGAAGGTTAAACATTTTTCTCATTTGTCCATGTAGTCTGAAGAGAAACAGGCGCACAAATATCTCCTGTCCAACTGCCCATACACTTGATTAGCTAGATAGATAGATAGATGGATGGATAGATAGATAGATAGATAGATAGATAGA
>NW_019459659.1:0-572 GCF_002814215.2 Seriola lalandi dorsalis | reverse complement strand
TATTTCCAAAAGTGTTATTTGTTTAATCCGCAGCTCGACAATTAGCTGAGTGAGCTGAGTTATAGATCTCATCATCTAAATAAATGAGAAATTATTAGGTGAATTAACAAGGCGATGATAACATCATTTACCCTTCCCAATTTTAGACAACGTGGGAAGAAGATGCTAAATTACTCCACTCAGAAACCACTCATCTGTTAATAGTATTTCCAATAAAGGGTAATAACGTTTGATTAACCAGGACATGCTTCCTTCGGGGAGAAAAAATATTAGGTTGAGAAATGTTTATTCTTAAACTGAATAACGAGGGATATTTATCCAGGCGTGAATGCCTGAGAAAAAAAACAAAACAAACAAACAAACAAACATCTACCAGCCTTTCTTCCGAGTACCAAGCCACTGCTTGTAAATACAAGCATTAATACAGTGAAAGCAAACCCCGCCTGGACTAAAATGTGATGCTTTAAATGCCAACCGTTTGAATTATAAATGTGCCATAAAGTAGGGTTAAAAATAACTCGTGTAACTGTATCTAGTGCGTTTCAAATGATGTGTAACACTTAAGTGCAGTC
>NW_019459658.1:0-621 GCF_002814215.2 Seriola lalandi dorsalis | reverse complement strand
CTCTCTCTCTCTCTCTCTCTCTCTCTCTCTCTCCTCTGGGTGTCAAGACTCTGTTTGCTCTTTTTTTCTCAACCTCCTCCTCTTCCTCCGCTGTCTCTCCTCTGTCCCTCACACAGAGCAATTACTGGAGTTCATGCATCAACTGCCAGCATTCGCAAACATGACCATGTCAGTGAGGAGGGAACTCTGCGCCGTCATGGTTTTCGCCGTGGTCGAACGCGCTGGCACCATCGTTCTCAATGATGGAGAGGAGGTGTGTGTCCATCCATATTCATCCCCACACACACACACACACACACACACACAAACCTGGTCTTGTGACTTTGTCTTGCCTTTAATTGTATTTTTATATATATGTGTGTGTGTGTGTGTGTGTGTGTGTGTGTGTGTGTGTGTGTGAGGCAACTGAACCTCAGTCTCACCCCTTCACACCAATGAATCTTTCTTTTCCCATTTGATGTTTTTTTTTCTGCTCTATTAAACCTGAATGGGTGAACGTCTCTTATCACCGGGCCTCAGTACGATCCCCCAGGCAACTGAAGCAGGCGTCACATTTTCTCTTTCTCCCTGCTCCAGACATGACACGAGTTTCAATCAGCACAATTTGGGTTTTTTTTTTTT
>NW_019459657.1:0-608 GCF_002814215.2 Seriola lalandi dorsalis | reverse complement strand
GAGATGCTGGTGCTGTAGTGCAACATCTAGTAGCAATGACGATCGTTTACAGAACCTTTAACATCAGTACAGAGCAAATTCTGCTACTTGTTTTATAGCATGTGACAGTGCTGAGGCTCTGCATGTTCGACAATAAGCTGTATGTATAGAGTTTTTCTGGTTGTTCATTTATTCACCCCCACAGTTGGTATGAAAGAAAAGTGAAAATATAATGAAATGATGCTGTTTGATCAAGTTATTACTGTGGTTATGTGAGAGTTTGACATCATTACACCATCACATTAATCTGACAACATCACTTCACTTGTGTTCAAAGTGCTACAGGAAATGTAACAAATCCAACCTAATAACTTCTTTGAATTGTTTCTGTTCATGGTCACTCACCTGTCAGGTCACTGCTCTCGATGCGTTTGAGGTCAGCATCAACCCAGAACAGTTTTCCCAGTTTATTGTCCAGAGCCAGAGCAACTGGTCTGATCAGACCTGTGGTGAACAGAGACTCTCTCTCTGTCCCGTCCAGACTGGCTCCTTCGATCTTGGCTGAGCGCTCCTGCACCGTGGTGAAATACATGTACCTGCAGAGAGACACACACATTACATATGTTCTT
>NW_019459656.1:0-582 GCF_002814215.2 Seriola lalandi dorsalis | reverse complement strand
TAAAGCAGTAAAAGGTCAGTAAGTGCGCAGAAGGAAAGAAAAAAAAGAAAACATTGAGAAGTTTTCCTTTTTTTTGTTGTTGAGTTAAACGCAGAGCACAGTGAGATGTTATTTTTCCTGGTACAGAGAGTCAAAGAAGTTTTTAGTGTGAGCTTCAGTGATAAAATGAAGGTTAAAAAATACAGGCTATAGCTCACCTACACGTTAGCATGTGGGTTGTGTTTGTCGAGAAACAGGAAAGTGTCGTCTCTCCAAATTCAATGGCAGAGTTATTCACAATGCACCACGCTACACTGTGTGACAGGCAGCTCTCAAGCAAAACTGAGGTTGAAAATAGTATTCAACATAAAAAAAAATTGTATTCACAATAAGGTCAAAGTCAGGAACCATGTCATACTGTTTTTAAACAGATTTTTGTCACTGCAAGTATTATAAACCATTGGCTATTCTCCTGGGAAACGATGCAAACCTTGGTAAATCACATTGGAAAATGAAGGTTGGGATGCTGAATGGACGTATACTGAGTTGTGCTTTAATACATACATTCACTTCCTGGATCAAAGTTTCTCCAAACTGAACTAT
>NW_019459655.1:0-596 GCF_002814215.2 Seriola lalandi dorsalis | reverse complement strand
TGGTGGCCCTGCGGGTTCATAGTAACCCCTATTTCTTCCTGAAGATCGCCCCCTTCCCTGGGCAAACAGGTTTGCCAAACAGTGAGGAGAAGGATACCAAGTACAAAGAAAAATAATAATTTTTAATCTTCTCTGACCTTTGGAGTTAATTACTTATCTGATGATTCACAAAGAGCTGTTTTATTTCAAATGCCAAATTTCAAAATACCAAAATACATGATTATTTTGCTCATCATCTTTGTCTTTAGTGGTTATTTAAATGTTTGCTTTCAGTGCTTTGACTCCTCATGTCATGCATCAACAGCCGATTGGTCAGTAAAGTAGATTTATATAGCAATGTTTTTAGCCATGCTAGCAGCATGGCTCTATGGATTGTGATGTTGGCCTGTTGGTCGGTCTGTTGGTCCAACACTTTGGTCCTGACTGAAATATCTGACCAATTAGTTGATGGATTACCACGAAATGTTTGGAAACATTCATGATTCATTTCCTCTTGCAACCCCAGTGCTAATGACTCATGATCCCATGGTTTTTCCTCTAGTGCCACCATTATTTTTTACTTATTCTGATCTAGTCCATGAATTGGCACAAAATGT
>NW_019459654.1:0-586 GCF_002814215.2 Seriola lalandi dorsalis | reverse complement strand
CAGTCAGAGTCAGTCAGTCAGAGTCAGTCAGTCAGAGTCAGAGTCAGAGTCAGTCAGTCAGAGTCAGAGTCAGAGTCAGTCAGAGTCAGAGTCAGAGTCAGTCAGTCAGAGTCAGAGTCAGAGTCAGTCAGTCAGAGTCAGTCAGAGTCAGAGTCAGTCAGTCACAGTCAGTCAGTCAGAGTCAGTCAGTCAGAGTCAGAGTCAGTCAGAGTCAGAGTCAGAGTCAGAGTCAGAGTCAGAGTCAGTCAGTCAGAGTCAGTCAGAGTCAGAGTCAGAGTCAGTCAGTCAGAGTCAGTCAGTCAGAGTCAGAGTCAGAGTCAGTCAGTCAGTCAGAGTCAGTCAGTCAGAGTCAGTCAGAGTCAGTCAGAGTCAGAGTCAGAGTCACAGTCCGTCAGAGTCAGTCAGTCAGTCAGTCAGTCAGAGTCAGTCAGAGTCAGAGTCAGAGTCAGTCAGTCAGAGTCAGTCAGTCAGAGTCAGTCAGAGTCAGTCAGTCAGAGTCAGTCAGAGTCAGAGTCAGAGTCAGTCAGAGTCAGAGTCAGTCAGAGTCAGAGTCAGTCAGTCAGAGTCAGTCAGTCAGAGTCAGAGT
>NW_019459653.1:0-585 GCF_002814215.2 Seriola lalandi dorsalis | reverse complement strand
CACACACACACACACAAGCGAACACACACACACCTTCCCTTCTGATTAGTGTTGCATAAGAATATAAGGGAGCAAGTGGAAGCAAACTGTTGCACAGAATTTAGAAAGATGTGTGTTGACTGCTGGTGTCAGTCTTGTCAATTTCATTAATTGAGACTGTAAAGCAGCATTAATTAATTGTGTGGCCACTTTGGGGCAGTGCAACAAACTGTAAACACCCAATAAAGTTGTTGTTGGCAAACCTGTGACAGAGCGACATTAACATTTACTATATTTGTTGACTGAGGAGAGGTCGTCTCCTCCTCGGTGCTTATAGTAATTTGATGCAACACACACCAGCTGTAACTAACACATGATTTCAATCAAAATGTCAAGATGACCCGGCCTGAGTTTCTCTCATCTAAAGACTCATTATTCTTCTCTTTGTGCATCACAACATCCTCCTTAACTCCGCCTATACACACATATCCTGTTGTTTTCAATGTTCTCAGACACATGTAGACAGGAAACACGTTCACCTCCTCCTCCAGGCTAAACTGCTTGATAATGAGTGTCTTTGTCTTTAACAATTTAACAACATTGTAA
>NW_019459652.1:0-549 GCF_002814215.2 Seriola lalandi dorsalis | reverse complement strand
AATTCATATGTCGGTCAAGGAAAACGTCCATGTTTGTTTGACATCTACTGCTTGAGGACCAATACACTGTTTTTCTTTTACCGATGTGCTCTTGGGGTCTATGATGAGCACTTCTGTTTTCTCATGATTAAACTTGAGGAAGTTACTGTACATTGCTTCTCATGCCCATCCTCTGACGAGAGGGATGATGCAGAGGTAAGTGACCATCGACTGCTTCCTTAGCAGCTATCACACCACTTACATACGTGTGCTAGCCGCAGCTAACAGTTCACACGCATGCAGCGCAGGCAGCGAGTTCACTCTCCATCTACGCCTCTCTCTCTCACTCTCGCTTCCTGTGTGTGATGCTGTCACTCTCCTCAGCTGAACTTTTCCAACCTCACTCCATCCTTTTCTCTCCCTCTCATCCTTTCGCCTTCCCTCCTGCTAGGATGTGGTTACCATGGCAACGTGGGCCTATACTCTGCTGGAGTGGTACTCAGGCTAAATGGCTGGAATTGGAAGTAAAATGCGAGCGTGAACCTGTGTGTGTGTGTGTGTGTGTGTGTG
>NW_019459651.1:0-495 GCF_002814215.2 Seriola lalandi dorsalis | reverse complement strand
ACCCAGTAAAGACCAGTTGCAGATAGCAAAATTAATCTTACCCAACATATGCCTGGAGATTCGGCCCGAGTCTCGCCCACATACTTCCACAGCTGGGCAGAATCCTGCAGTTATCCTCCAGACAGCCAGTTTTCTGTGTGTGCGCCAGAGTTGGTCCAGATGTGGAAGTAGCATCTGACAGTCTATGGGCCAGATTCAGGTTGCGAAACTGGACACAACCCTATATGGAGCTCCTTGTATGTAGAACTCAGACATGCTAACTCCTCAACTTATCTCTCCTTGTCTGACGTAGGTCGACGTTTATTTGTCTGGTTTTATTTCGGTGGTAAAGAACTTTGTTAAGAGAAGTGCTATATAAATAAAGTATGCGGTGCATTATCCTGCTGGACGTAGCCATTAGAAGATGGTAAACTGACGCCATAAAAGGACACACATGGTCAGCAATAATAGATTCAAATGCTGTGGCATTCAAATGATGATTGGTTTGTACTAAAG
>NW_019459650.1:0-495 GCF_002814215.2 Seriola lalandi dorsalis | reverse complement strand
TTCTAAATTTCATGTATATGATATTTTTTCAATCAACTTTATTTTTGGAATTCATCAATTATCAGTGCTCTCATAAACCGATCCATCTTTAAATCTTATCTTATCTTATCTGTACAGGGGTCTCAGGCCCTTTTACCTTCCATGGGTGAGAGTAGAGGTTGTTGGATTACAGAGCTGTCAGTGACTATTTATTTGTATCCCCCACAATTCAACTCTTCATGCTGCGCACAGACACAGACACACACACACACACACACACACACAGAAAAGAGGGAGAGAGAGAGAGAGAGAGAGAGAGAGAAGAGGAGGGGAGGTGATCAAAGCTCCCTTTCATTTCAGCTTCAGACCGTGTCCTAAGACCAGGCCTCCCTCTCTGCAGGGATGCGCTGCTTCACCACTAAATTGTATATCTTGTTGCAGTTATTTCTGTCTGATGGCCTCACTCGGTTCCCCTTATTTCTGATCCTACCTTTTGATTGGCCTGAAACAAAATGA
>NW_019459649.1:0-710 GCF_002814215.2 Seriola lalandi dorsalis | reverse complement strand
TGACTTTTTATACCTTACTATACTATGACTTTTTATGCCTTACTATACTATGACTTTTTTATGACTTTTTATGCCTTACTATAATATGACTTTTTTATGACTTTTTATGACTTTCTATAGTATGACCTTTTCATGATTTTTTATGCCTAACTATACTATGTCGTTTTTATGAATTACTATACTATGCCTTTTTTATGACTTTTTATACCTTACTATACTATGACTTTTTTATGACTTTTTAAGACTTACTATACCGTGTTGTTTTTATGACTTTTTATGGCCTACTATACTATGACTTTTTATGCCTTACTATACTATGACTTTTTTATGACTTTTTATGCCTTACTATACTATGACGTTTTGATTTTTTATGACTTTATATACTATGACTTTTTCATGAGTTTTTATGCCTTACTATACTATGACTTTTTATGCCTTACTATACTGTGTCGTTTTTATGACTTTTTATGCCTTACTATACTATGATGTTTTGATTTTTTATACCTTACTATACTATGACTTTTTTATGACTTTTTATGCCTTACTATACCGTGTTATTTTTATGACTTTTTATGCCTTACTATACCGTGTTATTTTTATGACTTTTTATGCCTTACCATATTATGACTTTTTTATTACTTTTTATGCCTTACTATACCGTGTTATTTTTATGACTTTTTATGCCTTACTATACTATGACTTTTTATGAC
>NW_019459648.1:0-501 GCF_002814215.2 Seriola lalandi dorsalis | reverse complement strand
TCAGACACGTTTTAAGACAGATAAAAATACTTTGCTTTGAATAATAAATTTTCCGATATGGTTTTGGTGCGTGCTCGTGTTCTGGAAGTTTCACATTTCCAAACTACATTTATGTAAGTTGCATGTTGGATCATGATTGGCTTTCAAACTAGTTGTTATGTCACAAAATCAGGATCGTCTTAAACTCGATCTTAAACTCAGATGTGAGGTAAGAACAGGGAAACTGTTCCTGTTATTAGTTGATGTGAAGTAAGAATAAACAAAACACCCTTTTGATTGAAGGGTAAAACTGGCATGTGGCATGTTTTGCTCAACATTAGACTGAAGTTAAATGATCTTAAAACTGCTGATTTTTTTGCCCGTTGCCTTTAAAGTTGATATTGTGAATGTTGTAGCAAGCAGCCACTAACAGTTGTTTACACCATTTTCAACAAGCAAAAAGCACTACTACTTATCTGGAGTTGTGTTTCTGGCCTCCTGCTGGGGGGGGGGGGGGGGGGG
>NW_019459647.1:0-496 GCF_002814215.2 Seriola lalandi dorsalis | reverse complement strand
TCCTGCTCCTCTGTCACTGTCCTGCATCTCCTCCTGCTCCTCTGTCACTGTCCTGCATCTCCTCCTGCTCCTCCGTCTGCTCTCCTGCATTTCCTCCTGCTCCTCTGTCTGCTCTCCTGCATTTCCTCCTGCTCCTCTGTCACTGTCCTGCATCTCCTCCTGCTCCTCTGTCTGCTCTCCTGCATCTCCTCCTGCTCCTCTGTCTGCTCTCCTGCATCTCCTCCTGCTCCTCTGTCACTCTCCTGCATCTCCTCCTGCTCCTCTGTCTGCTCTCCTGCATTTCCTCCTGCTCCTCTGTCTGCTCTCCTGCATCTCCTCCTGCTCCTCTGTCTGCTCTCCTGCATTTCCTCCTGCTCCTCTGTCTGCTCTCCTGCATCTCCTCCTGCTCCTCTGTCTGCTCTCTTGCATCTCCTCCTGCTCCTCTGTCTGCTCTCCTGCATCTCCTCCTGCTCCTCTGTCACTGTCCTGCATCTCCTCCTGCTCCTCTGTCACTGTC
>NW_019459646.1:0-592 GCF_002814215.2 Seriola lalandi dorsalis | reverse complement strand
AGCTCACCATGTCTGAGCTGCTTATACAGACTTTTACGAGACTGTAAAACAGCAGAGAGATGTGTGTTTTGAACTTTTATCTTTTCATTTTCGTGTGGTTTTCACAGTGTCTTCTGATGTTGTCTTCTAATGAGAAAGAGACAGAAAATAAATCTTCAAAAGACATCTGTAAGAAGTTTGGCCATTATTTGTTGAACCAGTGTAGCTACAACTCAAGCTCAAATCTGACACTTCTCACTATGACTTTGTCACCACCATCCACCCACCATCGCAGACTCTTTACGTTTTAGTTTTGTTGATTTAACTAAAACTTTTGTTCATGTATATGAAGGAGAATCAGTTCTCCCAGCAGAATCCTTGTTGCTGCTCAGACTCTTTGGCAGAGCCTTTTCTGTGTAACCGTCCCCTATGAATGATCAGTTCCTTGATGTAGTGTCTGAGACTCAACAGAGAGTACAGAGCAAATGCACTTAATTACCATGCACCTCTGTGTGTTGTAAGTGCTTCACAAAGACGGGAGAAAGCGATGAACACAAGCAGCAAATCATGGGAATGTTGATGTTTTGATGCGTCTGGAAGACCTTGGAAATGA
>NW_019459645.1:0-427 GCF_002814215.2 Seriola lalandi dorsalis | reverse complement strand
GTTTTCACTCTGAAATGTAATAAGTGGAGCTTACATTTATATTTTCCTTTAAAAATAATCTTTTGCAAATGTTTTTTTCAGTTTTATGCACTTTTTTGCTTTTTCTCCTTCCTGTACTTCCTCCTATAATTTGTCACAATAAGAGGGGACGAAAAAGGAAAAAACAAATCAAAAAATACGCAATACTTGTGACGGTGTTTCCCCTTCAGAATAAATTAATGTAAGACAGATGTTTAGGGGCGTCGTGTAGCGTAGTGGTTTAAGCAGGCGCCCCATGTGTAGAGGCTACAGTCCTCGCTGCAGGCGGCCCCGGTTCGAATCCCGCATCGGACGGCCCTTCACTGCATCTCATTCCCCCTCTCTCTGCCTCCCCGTTTCCTGTCACTCTCCACTGTGCTGTCCATTAAAGGCATAAAAGCCCAAAAAA
>NW_019459644.1:0-611 GCF_002814215.2 Seriola lalandi dorsalis | reverse complement strand
ACCGTCACCTGTGGTTCATACGTGGGACTGACGGAGGGGAAGCTAACCGGACAGCTACACGCTAACGTTAGCCGTTAGCCCGGGGCTCGGTGCCGGTGACCGTCAGAGGTGAGCGCTGTTAGCATTCCTCCTGTCGTTAGCTCACAGAACCGGCGGAGCTGCCGCCTCACACAGCTGTTCTCACCCGAAATACACCGCCCGAGAGCCGGGCAGACGGGTGACAACACCCGCCCCTGGTAGCAGGTCCCCGGGTCTGCTGTCCGCTGACACCTGGATGTAACGCTCCGTCCACACAACCAAATACCGTAAACACTGAGAAGCGTCTGGTAAATTTGACAAATGTCTCATCCTCTAATTATTATTTAACCTCAGTAAATGGTGTAAAATGTCCAGACAGCTCTGAGCTTCAGCTGGATGACTGAGACAACAGGTTGTCCACATGTCTGAGTGACTGTAGCTTCATTAAACCGACAGATGTTCGGCTTCAGGGCGGCAGTGTTTCCTGTCCAGGCTGGACCCGGAGAGATCAGGTGTCTGAGCCAGAGAGTTCTGTAGGAACACTGTAACCTGATGTAGAGAAGAAAACACGGGATCCATTCAGTTACCTGTCA
>NW_019459643.1:0-559 GCF_002814215.2 Seriola lalandi dorsalis | reverse complement strand
CAGGTGACTGAGAATATCAATGGAGGATGTGATCAGGCTGTGTCAGCAACAACAGTACGTCGGCAGTTACATAGAGAGGGATGTTATAGTGGTGTTGCAGTGCATAAACCTCTCTCATTAGAAAGATGAATGCACATTCGAGAATTCAGTGGCGCAAAACCACCACTGTCCATCATAAGGAGAAATCAGTGTCTTAAAAGGATGGAGAGAGAAAGACAAAGATACAGACACAAAGAGCACTCTCTCTCTCTCCTCTCACGCTCACACACACAACACACACACACACACACACACACTCTGCCATAATGAAGTACAATAAGAGAGAACCTGTGCGCAGCACTACTTTATGAGTTTGCTGTGACGCTGTAGCCATTGTTTGTACTCAGAGTACTTGACCTTGTGATGAAAAGGAATGAAACAATTTTACAGTGCTCCATTTAGAAACTCAAAAAATGGACTGGTCTCATTGTGACTGCTGAAAGTTGTTTGTGACTTGAGGAGTATCTTTGAACTTTTCCTCCAAATGATCAAACATACAAGTGTAAACATAATGTGAAAT
>NW_019459642.1:0-495 GCF_002814215.2 Seriola lalandi dorsalis | reverse complement strand
TGTGTGTGTGTGTGTGTGTGTGTGTGTGTCTGTGTCTGTTTCTGTGTCTGTATCTTTGTGTGTCTGTCTGTCTATCTGTCCGCTTCCAGGGGACTCCCAGATTTGTTGCAGACTGAGGGGGAGGAACAAAGTTGACAGTGAAAGTCCAAACAGCAAATCATCAAAAATGTTTGGGTTCATTTGTCTGTCTCTGTGTTTGTTTGAGAAAGAGAGAGAGAGAGAGAGAGAGAGAGAGAGAGAGAGAGAGAGAGAGAGAGAGAGTGTGCATGCATGCATGCGTGTGTGTGTGTGTGTGTATCTGTTCTCAGGAGGACTCAGGTGTCCATTGTTTCAGTCTAATCCAGGAAGTTTGTCAGCAGGGAACACTGTTCACTTCTTCCATCCTGCATTTTACTGTTTTTAAAGCAGGTGTGATCAGCACGTCCTGACGGCTCAGCTGACATTTTGACCTGTCATAGTGGGAAAAGCACAGGTCTTACTGAGAACATCACTGGT
>NW_019459641.1:0-562 GCF_002814215.2 Seriola lalandi dorsalis | reverse complement strand
ACCTATGAAAACTGCCCCTGATATCACACTAAGTTAAGTGTGTTCTTATTTCAAGTAAGTGGTGTGTTTATTTACTGAGAGAAAAGAAAGGGGAGAAATGAGCATCGTGCAGTAATTGCTGGATCTCTGCATATACAAGCAGCAGCTAATTGGAAAGAGGACTCAGACACTTGTGGAGAGGAGGCTTGTAGCCACTGTTAGTTTTAATGATCAGAGAGAGTAAGATGAAGGGTGAGTCTCTGTTCTGTTTGGTAGTTAAGAGTTTCCTTGAGTCTGGCTCACACAGGCCAGAAGATTCAAAACACGTGTAAATAACATGTATACGTTTTTTTGTTGTACAGTTTTAGGTTTATTTACAGGCACTTTTACAATCAGGAAAATACATCTTTAACATTAGGTGCACAACAGCAGCTAAACAGAAGGTCTCAAACTCTGACAGCTGGGTTCCTCGTCCTTGCAATTCGTACCAGAATGTTCTTGGAAAGGAGACTTGGAAAGAACATCCTTCTCAAAGTCCAGTCTTGACCGCCCTGGTTTTGAGAAACAGCCTTAGAGTCCTCAG
>NW_019459640.1:0-475 GCF_002814215.2 Seriola lalandi dorsalis | reverse complement strand
CAACCAGACGTGACATTTTGCTGAATTTCAACGTTTTTCATGTCAAAAAATTTTACTGCAGTTCGGAGCAGAAACAATTCCTATTTTTTGTGTAAAACTCAGACGTTCATTATTTCAGAGTTGTCTGCAAAAGGCAGCAGAATTTCTACTTTAATGCATCTTCCTTGTTGATTTTTCTCAAGTGCTCTTTTTTAATTTCAATAATGCAACACAAATTTCAACCTCTGAAAACTATTCAAATTCAGAGAGAAGGAGAAAAAACATTTTCAAAAAAACAACTTATTTGACTGGAAGAGAACAATGGTCAAAAATGACCAAGTCCAATCATCTCTCCTCCCTGTGAGGAGGAGTCAATGCAAAACTCAGATGTCTTCCACCTCTACTTATCTGACTGCAGAGAGGATGACAGAGAACAGTGGACACACAGTTTAACATGATGGACTATAGGACAGGACTGCTGCTGTTAACTCTCTGC
>NW_019459639.1:0-618 GCF_002814215.2 Seriola lalandi dorsalis | reverse complement strand
CGGGACACGTCAGAACGAAGCGGGAAGCTCTACCTGTGTTTAGAGTCAATCTATAAGATGCATCTTTCCTGCGCTGAGAAACAAGTGTTAGCAGAGAGGCTTCAGGTAAGTGAAGGAGCTCCGTTTCCACAGCGACCAGGTTTTACGTCTACTTTCCGTTTCCTTTCCGTGCCCGGCTGGATGCCTCGTTATTCGTCTGTATATTAGCCATGCGGGTGTTCTTCAGTCAGCAGCTTCACAAAAACACAGACTGTCAACAACAGGATTCTGCTCAGAGTGAGCTGCTGCACCGTCGCCATCTTGGCAGCGCCTGACTCCGCCCCCTAACTCCCAGCTAATCCAAAAATGGTAAAAGAGGAGGGGCCAGTGTGGGGCTGAGACTTCAGTGCATGTCTGTTTGTATCAAACATACGCTCACCCACCTGTCACTCAAAGAGGCCACGCCCCTCAATCCTCCATAACTGTAGCCCTTAATAAAATGTAAACAGGTGAGTTATATAAACAGATGAGTTATATAAACAGGTGTCATGAAGGAGGAAATTAGCTCTAGAGACCAAAACAGTTTTTGTACCAGGCTGTAAACATGTTGATTTCTGCTGTAAAGTTGGACATTTTAAC
>NW_019459638.1:0-582 GCF_002814215.2 Seriola lalandi dorsalis | reverse complement strand
AAGTATTCACCCTATCAAACATAGGGATTAGGTAACTGTGGTGTTATCCTATATGTTTCATACTGTCAACAAATCCCATTAAAAGACCAAAACCAACAACTGCCCAATCTGTCAGTGGATCTCACTTCTACTGCTGACAGTAAAAGAAATATAGAATATTATCAGACCTATTTAAATGACACATGAAAAACATGAACACAGTGTGCACTTGTTGCAGGGTGTCAGGTGAAGAGCTGTCTCCAGCATTCATGTTGATATAAAACAAAAAGAGACATCCAGTGTGTGTGTGGATACTGTGTTTACCTGGTGCATAGCCCCTGCTGGTATAAGGACAGAGTCTCCCAGGAATTGAACTACAGTCCAGCCCTGAACTCCGTGCTCATCTAGCAGCCGCTGACGCTGCTTCCTGCTCAGATACCAGCCCTGCTCTCTGATTGGGTCCTGGTCCAGCGACACTTCCAATCCCTGCTCCTTGCAGAGCTGAGGTGGTCGGTGGGTGAGGGTTGGGGGGGGGGGGGGGGAATGTTTCGTCAATACTTGATACTGAAGTTCACAACATTTTCATTTAAAGCTGGAGTAGTT
>NW_019459637.1:0-546 GCF_002814215.2 Seriola lalandi dorsalis | reverse complement strand
TAGTAGTAGTAGTAGTAGTAGTAGTAGTAGTAGTAGTAGTAGTATTAGTAGTAGTATTAAGGGTATTGGTAGAAGAGGTTGCAGTACTGTCAGTGTGAGTACTCTTGTGTGTCAGAGGTGGATCTGGTTGAAACAGTACCGGGGTCAGTCATCTTTGAGGTTGTGTCGAGAAATAAACAACTGTCACCTGTCGGGGGTTGGGGAAACACTCAACAGGACTCTGCACTTTGTCCTTGATGACCTTTGACCCCGGCGGGCCAAGGCTGGGTCAGAGGAGCCTGAACCTATCAGTAACCCTTTTTTTCGGACTCGTGCAGATCAAGGTGGGATTTCAGAGGAATTGCTGGTTGGGAATTCAAAAGTAATGCTGGGAGAAGGTCGAAGAGGAGATTCGACAGCTGTTAGAAAAGTCAGTGGTACTGATAACTAGAGATCGACCGATATGGTTTTTTCAGGGCCGATACCGATACCGATTATTAGTAGTCAAGGAGGCCGATAACCGATATTTGGAGCCGATATTTATTTGCAATAAAAGGGAAAATATTG
>NW_019459635.1:0-495 GCF_002814215.2 Seriola lalandi dorsalis | reverse complement strand
AAAGTTGAATTCTCTGTAAATTGGCTCAGATGATTTCAGAATTTGGCCATCTAATACTTGCTCTATGTAAATAGATTAGCTCCATGTTTGTTTTCAGCCCAAATCCTTATTCAAAGGTACAAACTCTGTCTTTATTTTAGTGGCTTTGGGCACAGACACATTGATAGAGATGACACAGGACACTGTGTCAGTGGTGGGAGAACGATTTCAAAACATTAGCTTTGTCCATGGTCTTCTCCACCTGAGAATACTGTCAAATACATATTACTCTGAAAATTATAATATATTAATTATAATGTGATGTATGTTATGAATAATAAAGCATATATCCAATGATTCATACATTAGTAGTATTAAACACATTGATGGGAGATGTGAAGGACATGACTGACCATAGTAAATTCAGTGACATGCATAATTGTCCTCTGTTGACATGTCTCCATGTCTGGACCTGTTGTTAGCAGGATTCTCCCCTTAATGCGTCTGCAAGGAGGA
>NW_019459634.1:0-549 GCF_002814215.2 Seriola lalandi dorsalis | reverse complement strand
CTGAGGCTCTAAGGCTGCGTTCATACTGACATCTAGACATGGGCTGATATTTGCTAATATCAAATACACGCGTCTACATTGTACAGGCAGGATCACTTATACCTGAAACATAAAATACAATCATAATTATGAATTGTTAAAAAAGAAAAAATGAAATAAACAATATGATTTTATTAGAATCCCAGGTGATTATATCTTATAATATGATAACTGAGCTGGACTGTGTCCACATATTAAATTCTGGATATTGCCAGAAGCCCACTGACATCAGTGTGCAGTGTTTTGGTGTCTTCAGACTCGTGAACATATCAGTGAAACTGGACTGTCTGGATTGTATTTCAGCTTCTCACTTGTAGCAATACACCTACACAGCTCCTTCTGTTATTTATAACAAAGTACTGAACTCAGTCTGAGTTCCTGCTGAGGCTGACAACAACAATCAGCAGCTCACTGGCAGCATGCGATGACAGCAGAAGACATTTTGACCACATTATTAAGAGATTGAATCATCCACTCAGCTTTATACAACTTGTACTGGTTTAGAATTAC
>NW_019459633.1:0-512 GCF_002814215.2 Seriola lalandi dorsalis | reverse complement strand
TCAAACACTGTTTATAATTAACATTACTGCATAAAGCAGGAAATAGACACATATTTAAGACTTTTGTAAATTACATTTAAGCCTTTTTTCGTTTTTTTTAAGAAACTGGATCCTGCAGAAAACCTGCAGGAGGCAAGTTTGCATCTCGAACTTGACTCAGACTGATTCTGTCTGTCTTTTAATTTACAAACTGAATAAAGTTACGTTTTGTTTTCTGTTGGGAGGATAAATACAGAGAGCAAAGTCATGCCTGAAATAAAATGTAAAAAATGTGTTTTAATCCTTAAGATTTTAATTAAATCAAACCCTCTTTTGATACAATTCCTTTGTTTTTAATCTTATTTTTAACTTTATATCGACACCCTCTTAAAATAATGGCCTAAGTCATTTTTTCAGGTTTTTCAGGAAACACAAAAAACTCAACAAAAGAGTCACACTTTTGACATAGGCCATTATACAACCGGGGGTAGAATTGCATGTTCCCCTCAACTGAGGATTCAGGCGATTTTACC
>NW_019459632.1:0-570 GCF_002814215.2 Seriola lalandi dorsalis | reverse complement strand
GTTTTACAACGTAGAGTAGAAGTAGATTTAATGTGTCTTTTTCCTGTCTGATCAGCAGTGGGATTGAAGGGACAGAGCGAAAATCTGAAGGAAAAGCACAAGTAAGGGGATGGACAGTGTAGGTTCACAGTTCACACGAGCGAGCTCAAAGTTCAGTTCACACAGATTAAAATGAACTAGCTCACATTCATTAGGAGTTCTTCCTACCCATCCATCCCCAGCCCCCCAATCACTGCCACAGGAACTTCGTTGATAAAACAAAGTTCATCTTCTGATGTTTTTGGAGGTTGGCAAACAGCTTTTTGGTGCATTACCGCCACCCTCTGGTGCAGGATTGTCGTCACTGCTACGTAGTCTCGTATACTACTACAGACCCACAGACAGATTACTTTTAAAAGCCAAGAAAAGCCAATGTTTCATATGTATATGCTGCGAATTTAGTCATAAAAGTCCTTCAAATGTTCATACGAACTGGCTTTAGCAGTACCAGCAGCTGTGTTGTTTGGATTGCCAGCACTGGCCACCTGACCATAGATTTGCCGGGTGCAATAGATCCTCAGGTGCTGCTGT
>NW_019459631.1:0-552 GCF_002814215.2 Seriola lalandi dorsalis | reverse complement strand
AACTGGTCTGAACTGGTCTGAACTGATATAAAAACCAACTCATTTATATTAAAGGTACAGTGGCCACAGTAAGAAGGTTCTGGGCTTGAGTCCTAGCTGAGTCAGACCCGAACCCACAGACCTGAACTTGAACTGACTCACAGAGGTGATTGGGCGGTCTGTGTATGATGTCATGACCGTGTTGTACCTGTGTGCAGGTGATCAGCCGTTTCCTTGTCTGGCGGCGTATGGAGCGTCTAAAGCCGCCCTCAACCTCTTTATCAACACCCTGAGACACGAGCTTGAGCCCTGGGGGGTTGGAGTCTCCACCATCCTGCCATCCTCCTACAAGACAGGTACCACCCACACTCAGGGGTGGACTGGGACAAAAATTCAGCCCTGGCATTTTCTGTCCAGACCAGCCCACTACATTATCAGCGGACACTACATAGAAGTCCACTAATCTCGCGGCATCTTCTCTCATGCATACTACAAAGGAGAGTCATACTCCTTGATAGCAGTTAACAAATAAAGCACTTAACTATGAACTCAAGGACTAAAATTGACAGCTAT
>NW_019459630.1:0-571 GCF_002814215.2 Seriola lalandi dorsalis | reverse complement strand
ATTTAAACACCACATGTGAGAATTACTCTTGAAGCAGGACTTTGGTGTGAAAGTCCTGAACAAAATCACACGTCATTCTGCTGGTTTCAGGAGAATCATCAGATCATTTGGTGACTTTGAATCCAACACTGAGCAAAAAGAAAATGTGCATACAGTACAAATCACAACAGGATAATTAATATCACTGAGGCCTCACCGTTTACTACTAACTAACTAGATGATTAAGACCTAATTTCATGAGAATCGGCTGAACTGCCTCGGACTACTTCATTTTGGGTTTTAAGTTTGATTTTTTTAAATATGGCTGGAAAATTTAACATTTTTACAACAAAGTCAAAGTGCAAAGATCCAGGTGATTTCAGAGATCAGAATGGCAACAGAGCTCTGACAGTAGCCTGAGCCGTTTTTGGAGGAAATTGCACAAACGCACACAACTTCCGGTCAGGATTTTCACAATAAAACAGAAACAGAAGTCGGATCGAGATTGAGATCGTGGAATGTGATTCCACCTAAACAGACTCTTCAGTCATCTGGGTTTAAAACGTGTTTTGAATCATTTCCTCTCAATCAA
>NW_019459629.1:0-570 GCF_002814215.2 Seriola lalandi dorsalis | reverse complement strand
TATACTAGTACTCCACTACATTTTGATACCTTTAGTTACTTTACAGCTTCAGATGACTAACACAAAATATGAATTCATCATTCACTTCTCCACTGTCCATCTGCCAGCTGCAGCTTACAAATTAACATTGTTCATTTAAAAACATATGATGCATTTGTAAAATACAATACAAAACCTCTTACAGTGTTTACCTGGGGTCCTTTGTCATATTTCAGATGTCTGTGAGTTGCAGCATTTTCCACCAAAGAGACTTTCCCCCTCTAAACATCTCAGATAGATGGGTTTCATTTAAATAACATTTTGAGGCAATTGTACAATATTTAATAAAAACAAAGATTCAGGAAGATTAAAAAAAAACAAAAAAAACACAAATTTGTGCAGCAGAACTTTTTTACTTTCCTACCCATTGATCGTCTCCTGACCCCTCCAATTTATTGAACTGAACCATTGAACAACTGTATATGAAGTAGTTAAACCTAACTCCACCTTGAGCAGCTGCAACAGTAAATTGCTGCGTACACACTGATGCATTAATATTAGCAGTTTAATACGAGAATTTATCAGCCACAG
>NW_019459628.1:0-671 GCF_002814215.2 Seriola lalandi dorsalis | reverse complement strand
GTGTGTGTGTGTGTGTGTGTGTGTGTGTGTGTGTGTGTTTGCTAATTATGACATCAGTCTTTATGGCAGTGCAGCAGTGTCAGAAATATCTGCCCCTGAATCCACAGCAGGGGGGGGGCGGGGCTTTTGATCAGAGGCTCAACTACTTTTCCATCCAGAAATTACCTTAAATCAACTTCACAGATCAAAATCCTCCTGCACCTCTGATGTATTTATTATCAGTTTCCATCCATGTCCCACTCTGCCTCACTTCCTAATCTTCTTCACCTGATTTGCACCTTGAAGTCGTTCGCTCTTCCTTCGCTGGGCACTCAGCCTATTTTTCTTGCACCCCTGTGTCGTCCTGTCCTACTTCGTACTCCCCATGTTTTGGAGTCATGGTGAAGTGCGTGTGTGTGTGTGTGTGTGTGTGTGTTTGTACCAAGGTGACTGCGCATCAGCCGGCAGTCATTAGCAGGCATCCCTCGTAGCGAGCAGCCACGAAAAGATGTCTGCCACCCCCGGATGTAACCTCCTCTCCCTCTGCCTTATGCTCGTTCTTCCGCTCGCTCTGTCCCCTTGTGTTCTTCCTTCTGTACTCCCACACTAAGTTAAGTACAAGTGGATGGTGCAGCACAGCTAATAAGCTACAAGAGCTTCCTACGGTGTTGGACTTGTTGGCTCTGTGTTCC
>NW_019459627.1:0-569 GCF_002814215.2 Seriola lalandi dorsalis | reverse complement strand
GTGTGTGTTATAATCTGATGATGGCGTTCCCCCAGCTTCCTCTTCCTGAGGAGATCCACTGGACGCCAGGGGACAGCAAACTGCACGACATGTCCGCAGAGGAAGTGGCCAATCAGCTGGTGGTGTTTGACTGGGAGCTCTTCAGCTGCGTCCACGAGGTCAGTCAGACGGTTGTTCTTTAAAGTGATGACACATCAAACACAAAACGCCGCCGACAGTCAAGAGTGGCAGCCATTTTGTTTTCTGGATATAAATGATAAATTTATATATTAAACAGAGAGTGGAAAGAAGGAAGTGTTGCTGCAGCTGCTGCTCAAACACGAACAGATTCACAGAGTTGACGGCGTTTTGTCCTCTTCTTCTTCGTTGGTGTCTCCTGCAGGTGGAGTTTGTGTGTTACGTGTTTCACGGAGAGCAGTCGCGCTGGCGCCCCCTGAACCTGGAGCTGGTACTGCAGCGCTGCAGCGAGGTGCAGCACTGGGTCGCCACGGAGATCCTGCAGTGTCAGTCGCTGCCGAAGAGGATCCAGCTGCTCCGCAAGTTCATCAAGATCGCAGCTCTGTGAGTCC
>NW_019459626.1:0-524 GCF_002814215.2 Seriola lalandi dorsalis | reverse complement strand
CTCTCTCTCTCTCTCTCTCGCTCTCTCGTTTTAGATAAAAGTCCAGCAGCACAGTTTTGAATAAACTGGAGTCTTTCAATTGACTGCTGCAGAAGACCAGTAAAAAGAGCAGTGCAATAATCTATTTAAGATAAAAGCAAGAATAGGTTTTTCACTATCTTTATGGATTAGGAACGGCCATACTTTGGCCATATTTCTTAAATGATAAAAAGCTGCTTTGGTCCCATTCTTTATATGTGAAATTTTGAATTAATCTCCTGATTTTCTTTTTTTGTTTGTTAAATCCATAAAATGTAAGAAAATAGTAAAAAAAAAAATGTCACAAGGTGTGATATTTTCCAAATGCTTCAAACCTAAACCCAAAGATATTTCATTTACATACCTTCACCTTAAATTCATTTTCAGATTTAATGAATGACCTAAATGTTGATATTGATTACCGCCTCATTTCTCTTTTTGTAAAACCCAAACAAGCCTGACAGCTGACAGCCTGGTGATTTAGAGATTACATGAACAAGATTATT
>NW_019459625.1:0-495 GCF_002814215.2 Seriola lalandi dorsalis | reverse complement strand
GTAACAAGAATTTAAAATAAAAGTTATACATAAGTAAGTAACCCACAGGTTATTAGATTAAAGGTTGTAAATATTCAGATTTTAAAACAGCACAATTCACATATAAGCTCAAAAACTAATGTAGTGTCCAAAAGTTTTCAAAAATGAGAGAAGGTCAAGGTGATTTGAGAAACAAAGAGTCAGGGTCAATGTAAATTTAAAAACTGCTTAAAAATGTGTAAATGTATAATTGGCATTGTCTAAAGGAATTAGTATGGTAGGGATAGTATTTGATTTTTAATCTTTTGTTTTTTGTAAAAACGCTTCATCTTCCACCTTTTCAGTCTAAAGAAAGTTTGTTTTTTTAGTCTTTTATCCCAAATTGTTATTTACAGAAAGAAATACAGTATATCTCAAAAATGTGTACAAATGACAGTCAACCATACCACCAAGTCTTAAACTACATAAACTCTTTTTGTGTTTCTGTTTCAGGTGGCAGCAGCTCGTTGGTGCAGC
>NW_019459624.1:0-629 GCF_002814215.2 Seriola lalandi dorsalis | reverse complement strand
TCGTTTTTATGACATTTTATGCCATACTATACTGTGTCCTTTTTAGGACTTTTTATGACTTACTATACTATGACTTTTTATGCTTTACTATACTATGATGTTTTTATGACTTTTTATGCCTTACAATACTATGACGTTTTCATGACTTTTTATGCCTTACTATACTATGTAGTTTTTATGACATTTTATGCCTTACTATACTATGACTTTTGATGCCTTACTATACTGTGACGTTTTTATGACTTTTTATGGCTTACAATACTGTGATGTTTTTATGACTTTTTATTCCTTACTATACAATGACGTTTTTATGACTTTTTATGCCCTGCTATGCTATGATGTTTTTAGGACTTTTTATGCCTTACTATACTATGTCGTTTTTATGACATTTTTGCCTTACTATACTATGACTTTTTATGCCTCACTATACTATGACGTTTTTAGAACTTTTTATGCCTTACTATACTATGTCGTTTTTATGCCTTACAATACTATGATGTTTTCATGACTTTTTATGCCTTACTATACTATGACTTTTTATGCAATACTATACTATGACTTTTTATGCCTTACTATACTATGTCGTTTTTATGACATTTTTGCCTTACTATACTATGACTTTTTATGCC
>NW_019459623.1:0-553 GCF_002814215.2 Seriola lalandi dorsalis | reverse complement strand
CTACTTTTAGAAAAGAAGAAAAATAATATGAATTTGGATGTTTTGATTTTTGAAATTCTGAATGCCCTGAAAATGTATTTATTTCACTAAAAGCCACGTCCACTTTTCATCAGTTTGTTTTGTCCATACAGAAAACACACTAGAGACATACTTAGAAGGGGTTAAATTACACAATTAACAGGATAAGAAAGAAGAAAAAAACATTTATGCTACAAAAAATGATATTTGTTTTTAAGATTTTTCATCTGATCCTGAAGTGTCAAAAGCCACAATTTTTCACACCTTCTGCAACATATAAACACAATTTAAATAAAATTTAAACCTTTCCTGGTTAATTTATGGTGCTCCCATTTGCCAAAGGGCTTCCTTATTTATTGTGACCCACCATCACACCACCCTGATGACCAAGATGGTTCCACACAGACATCCACAGGGCCTGTTTTGGGTGATGGACTATAACTATAACTATAACTTCACACACCCCCCCCCATCCGAGGACAGATTTTCCTACTTTCCTGATCATCATCATTGCTCTGCCTTCAGGGATCTCTGC
>NW_019459622.1:0-552 GCF_002814215.2 Seriola lalandi dorsalis | reverse complement strand
TAACCAAACCTTAACTATAACTCTGAGATGTTTAATCTCAAGTCGTACCTTAACCATGACCTGGTCCTAACCTAAAATCAAGTCTTAACACTAAAATAAACATTCCCCTCCCACCAATAGAATGGTGTGAATAGATTTTGTCTTCACAATGCACCCAGCCCACATACAAACACGCGCACACACACACACACACACACACACACATACACACACAAACACACACACACACAACAAAGCTATACGGCATGTGTGTTATCTCTGCAGTGTGTGAATGTCTACCTAGCTTAGTAAATGGTGTAGAAACCATTTAGACGGAGCTAAAAAGGGACTGTAAAGCTGCTTGTTTGTTGCAGATGCAGGGCTTTGCTTCTGCCTCCTTCGCACTCTGGATGGTCCTGATATGCTTGTTGCCTCAGCTCCATCTTTTCTTTGAGGCATGTAGAATAGCCATACCGGCTCCTCTATAGGCAGACAATGGCATTATGGTCAGTGCAGCCGTGATCGTATTGTTCACACCTGACTGATCAAGGAATACGTGCAATAGCATATATA
>NW_019459621.1:0-548 GCF_002814215.2 Seriola lalandi dorsalis | reverse complement strand
AGGTGGGCGATGAATACAGCACTGAGCTCATTGAGGAGGAGAACAACATCAAAGAAATGCCCATATATCTCTTTCAGTGATGCAAAAGCTGCGTCAGGAAAGGCTCTGCTCAACTCTGAGAATTCAGCCAGATTCAACTTTTCGAGTGATCCAAACATTTTATGTAGTTGGGACACAGCTGTGTCAAAGACATCTGTATACGACTGGTGAAATTTAGCAAGCCTGGATCTCTTCAGTTGATTCCATGGTTGTTGCTGCATTTGGGTCCAACTTACCTCAACAACCCGTGACACTCTTCTGTCATATTAACTAGCCTAAATGTATAATTACATCATGTTGGTGCAGCCCTGGAAAATCTTCTCTATACTATCTCATATTGTGCCTGTTTGTTTGGCAGATGCACTGAAAACAGATGCCAGCCCGTTCAGAGGGAAAAGAAGAGCTTGCAATGCTTATTCCTGCTGCAAACCTGCGGGAGGACTAAATTTAAAATGTGTGCATAGCAATGTACTAATGTGGTGTACAGGAATCGTTTCTTTACTCCGGCC
>NW_019459620.1:0-498 GCF_002814215.2 Seriola lalandi dorsalis | reverse complement strand
TACTCAGCATTAAATGAGGCATAAGAAGGTTAGTAAATGTAATGCAAACAGCTGATTTTACGTTGTTCTCCCCATTTACATAACTAGATTTTAAGTACATTAAGGTCAAGGAATTTTTAAAGTTAAGTGACAGATGTTACTGTCCTCTTCTCCTGCTAGACTGTCATGTTGTTAGGTGTTTGAGGCTTTAAAGTACATGATGTTAAAGATGTTCATGTTTTTATTTCTATCTTGCAGATAGTCTTCAGTTAATTAAGCAGCATTAAGATTCTGAGATAGATAGACAGACAGACAAATAGACAAATAGATAGATAGATAGATAGATAGATAGATAGATAGATAGATAGATAGATATGCCCACTGTAAATGTCATTCTAAACACTGCTGTGTGAACCCAGCAATACCCTCTGTCGTCCAGTAGATGTCGCTCTAATACAAGTATTTGTTTATCTTGTCAGCCTGGCCTTCCACCTGGAGATAGTGCAACAGCTCCCCCCA
>NW_019459619.1:0-528 GCF_002814215.2 Seriola lalandi dorsalis | reverse complement strand
TACATCTTTTACACTCTCCTGTGAGTGTGTGAGGCTGTCAAAACGAGATTTGGTCAGGTAAGCGTAGATGTAGTGCTGCCGGAGCCACCGATACAACGTCCACCACTTTTTTTTTTCTCAAAGTCATGAAATAAAATATCCAGAGTTCACAGAATCAGGTTGAAATTTTTTACACAATTTTAAGAGCTTGAACATCCGATCATCACTAAAGAGTCTGTCATGTACAAAGCTGATAAAAACAAATGAAATGGTCAACGTTCTCATATTGACATTTAGGTGTATTGATTGATTTCCAAACCTCAATCATGCATTGAATAATATGCAAGAAAACATTCCACCTTAAAAGATGCTGGTAGCTGCCGGTAGCCTCTGAGCTGCTCAGTGAATGGTTGATTAGTAAAGATGAAACGACAGAAAACATCCTTTCATTCATTATTCACTCTTCTGACACTTTATTTATCTGTGATGCAGTTACACAGAAACATGACAAAAGTCAGTCTGTTACACTTGGACAGAAAGCTAGCTTAG
>NW_019459618.1:0-576 GCF_002814215.2 Seriola lalandi dorsalis | reverse complement strand
GTGTGTGTGTGTGTGTTCATACCAGCAGCTCCTTAGTGACGGCTGCCTGCTGTTAATGTGTTACCATGGCAACCGGCTAATGTGTTGTTTATTAGCATCCGGAGAAGACAAAGATGACGATGAGGATGAAGTTGTGTCAGTTTTATCTCCACAGCTCAGAATCACAGATTAATCAACTGAACTCACAGACTGGAAATCAATAACACTGATTATTACTAATATCAAAATATTTTCATTGTCCCCTCCAGGAGAAACTTCACTGTCAACAATTTAACATGTTTATACAGACAGAGTAACAATTACCACTGTCCAAGCAACAAAACACAGCTGATCTGCTCTGTGACACATGCAGTGAGACATAAATAAAACACAATAATCATAATAAAATGTTAAACATGCAGTTACAAGTTAGTAAAAAGATACAACCCCATTTCATGAAATATCAATAAATACATCAAACGTACCAAACAGCAGGTCTGAGCACAAGGACAGGACATGGGATTTGTCATCTGTCCATAGTGTTAGCTGCTGTTTCAGATCAGCTGTATGTAAAACAAACAGAATGAAGTTTGCTTT
>NW_019459617.1:0-585 GCF_002814215.2 Seriola lalandi dorsalis | reverse complement strand
CGCTGTGAGAACGGAGTGTGCGTCTGTGATGAGGGCTTCATTGGAGAGGACTGCTCTGAGGGTAAGACAGACAGCGTATACACATTGTGTAGCTTTCCATAGGTTCATTACAGCAATAGAATTAATCTATTCTGCTACTTGTGACATCCACAAATCGCAGGTCAGTCCAGTTTTCACTCTGCTTTTAGGCGGGTCCACTATGGTCAGTTGCTAACAGACGTGCAGTGTACAGTGTGTGAAAAATCTGAATTTTTTCACTTAAAGCAACTGTCTGCTGCTGACACTGAACCTAACAGTAAGCTTTCTGACCAAATAACAAAACAACAAGCTGAATGACGCTAAAATGGTAGAGCTGAAAAAAACTAAATAGCAGCAGTGTGTCATCAGGGCAAGCAAGGTAAGCAAGGTGTTTGCCCAGTTAAAGCTAAAAATAGAGATACTGAGGTAGAAGTGATATCTCTTCTTATATCTGATCTCAGAACAGCGTTCTGTCCCATAAAGGATCTGATACCTGTTTGCATTCATCATGTAATTTGTTGCCCTCTTGCGGAGGCAGCAGGGTCACGGTTACCCCTTACCCTGCAA
>NW_019459616.1:0-495 GCF_002814215.2 Seriola lalandi dorsalis | reverse complement strand
TGTCTGTGAATGCAGGTTTTAAACCCTTCTCTCCAGTGATTACATCTCTGACTTTGGATTTTTCGGACATTTTCACCTGATATTAAAAAGCGTTTGAACAGGACAAGCTGAAATCAGATTTATCTTTCTCCTCTTATCTCCGACTTGCAATGTTGTTGTTGTGTTAAAATGCAACAGATCTTGTCTTGCGTGTGTTGGACAGTTTGTATTGAGTGTGATAAAGCAGTACTGTTCTGACGTTTACTGCAGTTTCTAATGTGGTGAGATGTGCTCTCCATATCCAATATTATCCAAGATCTCTATTAAAGTCATGTGTAAAAGCATGTAGCTACTTCAAAGAGGATGCTCTGAATACTTGATCTTTCATGCATGCTGCAATCGCACGCACTGGTTTCTCATTAGATCTGTTGGACGTATAAAAACCGCATGTGTGTTTGCAGACTGTGCGTGACGGCGGGGCGCAGTGTGTGAAGAGCCTCTTCAGGAACAAAAAGG
>NW_019459615.1:0-596 GCF_002814215.2 Seriola lalandi dorsalis | reverse complement strand
TATAAATCAACACTGAAACACTGGCTTTTTTATGTTGAATTGTGTTGGATATTAAGGGACTGTATATGTGTGTTCACCAGCATGAATATTTGCTATGGGACACCAACTCTATCCTTGATATCTTTGTGAGGACTCAAATCTAATGTGCATGCGCCTTGTGTTTCAGTTTGTATGTGCACATACAGACGGGAGGCAAATTAAAAGAAAAACCAACATAAAGCATCTCAGTAAGGTGTTGGATCATTCTTTATAGAGATATTCAATCATGTGCAGTTTTGATGATGATGGTGTGGAGCGCTGTCTCACATGTCAGTCCGAAATATCCCATAAGTGTTCAACTGGGTTGAGAACTGGTGACTGTGAAGGCCATAGCACAGTGGCATGTGGTGACTAACATCAAAAATATGGACCAGATTGAAACAAACCTTTAGCAGACCTGTAGCTCTATTAAAATCTTTATGGACATCTTCACCTTTCTCCTTCCTGTCTGAGCAAGTTTTAGGATTATTCTTCTGAACCGACACTAAACTTATCAAATGTGCACTATGGAGGAAAAGTATCACTTCTATGATAATCTTGAAAATGTACCATTAACT
>NW_019459614.1:0-473 GCF_002814215.2 Seriola lalandi dorsalis | reverse complement strand
TGTGTGTGTGTGTGTGTGTGTGTGTGTGTGTGTGTGTGTGTGTGTGTGTGTGTGTTGTACTGAAACCAGCCTAATGGGTCTCTCATGCAACTGACAGCATCTCTGATTTGTGCAATACAGCATCCTTGAAAACACACACACAAACACACACACACACACACACACTGTGAGACATGGTTCTGCATGACAAAGCACAGAGACATCTGCTCTCTCATCCACACTGTGTGTGTTTCTGAGTAAGTGTACAATATGTAGTACAACAGTGTGTGTGTGTGTGTGTGTGTGTGTGTGTGTGTGTGTGTCTGACAGTTGCTACAGGCTAATTCACTGCAGTGAAAATCTGAATTTAATGTGATGAATTGCCGCCTGTTGGTTCACGTCTGCTTCAGTTTGAGAAGCAGGAACATGTGGAACATGTGGAGGGTTCTGGGACTGAGCTGCTCGTCTTGCAGTGATCAATCTTCTGTCAGTGT
>NW_019459613.1:0-472 GCF_002814215.2 Seriola lalandi dorsalis | reverse complement strand
TAAAAGGTACCTGGTCGGGGGTAGTACTTTCCAAAGGTTCAAGAACTTTGGGGGGTGTGGTCTACAGTGCTGAACATTTCTGACTGGTTGAGTACTCCCCGCGTTTTATTTCGCCCGCCATGTTTAAAAGTCCGCAGGGAGCACCGAGCGAACACACGTCCTCAAAGTGCTGTGAATAATGTAATGTCAAGTAATACTTTTGCATAATCTTCCTGGGACTTTAGGCCGCGGTAGAGCAACCTTTTAGAAACGCGGCTTAACATGTCTTTTCGACAGTCGACTGTTCTGGCCTGCTAATACAGTCGTTAATATATAATAATATAGTAGCTTGTTCAAGCCTGGTTTAAATTAACGTTGATGAGGCTAGTAATTAGTCCCAACCAAGTAATTTGATTGGACGGGAGTCATTCCATGAGTGCTGATATAGAGTACAACAGAACTGGGACTTATAAATACAAGTATCACTCACTTT
>NW_019459612.1:0-590 GCF_002814215.2 Seriola lalandi dorsalis | reverse complement strand
GCATTAATTCAACCCCACTTTGACTTTCATAAAAACCCACTTTGTCACATTACATGTCAGCACACATTTGCATAAAAACTCCCTGTCATCCAGCACTTGCATATAAACTGCTGTTATCACACTACACGTGCATAAAAACTGCCTGTCACCATACATTTGTATGAAACCCTCTGGAACCGTACATGTTAGCGCAGTTTTGCATAAAGGGTCCCTTTATCACCGTATATGTCACCCTATATTTACGTACAAATCTAAAAGCTCCCTATGGCCTCCTAATGTCACCATATATTTGCATGAAATTTTCTTATGTCACCGCAGTTCTGTCAGATTGGTGTCAAATGAGAAGAAAAAAAACGACAAAGTTTTTCCTTTCATCTCTTTCCTTTCATCTGTCACCCACATTAGTGAGGTGTTTTGATTCACTGTGAGCCTCCGAAGCAGTTTCAGCGTAGCTTCGACTGGAGGGATAAACAGCACTCTCCTAAAAGATTTCCCCTCATTTGTAGAGATGTCCTGAGCCTTGGTATCTGCTAAAACAATCCTGATCTAATTACAATCATTTATTTATTGTACTCTGCTGTGTGGTCTGC
>NW_019459611.1:0-562 GCF_002814215.2 Seriola lalandi dorsalis | reverse complement strand
AAAAGGGAAGCGAGGGTGACTGAACACAGGTGAAATACATTAAGGTGGAACAGACAATCACATGGAGGGAAATGGGACAAAGACAGGAAGTAAAACTAACACGAGACACATGAGGAAAACTATTACAAAATAAAACAGGAATTGCCAAATCTCCAAACATACAAAGTCAACAGTCCAAAACTCCAAACAAAGCATCAACAGAAACAGACCTGTCGGGGGAAAACCAGGACAGATGTGCTATCACAGGTTGTAAAACCTTTACATTGTTATGTAGAAATGTCATATATGACACAGTGTATATGCCCCTCTACCGAGGGTGGTGTTGCCATATATGTCACCGATAAGGAGATATATCGTCAACTTCCTAAAATAATGGCCTAAGTCATGTTTTGACAAAAATGTTTTTTTTGCCTAAATCACCCCCTCATGATGCTGGCCACCTCTGGTAAAATCGCCTGAATCCTCAGTTGAGGGGAACATGCAATTCTACCCCCGGTTGTATAATGGCCTATGTCAAAAGTGTGACTCTTTTGTTGAGTTTTTTGTGTTTCCTGAAAAACCT
>NW_019459610.1:0-570 GCF_002814215.2 Seriola lalandi dorsalis | reverse complement strand
CGGTTGTATCCCTCCGCCACTCAGAGTAGTTTCAGGTCACATCCCTGTTTATCCACAATCATATAAATATGAACCATTTTTGTGAAATTTTGTCATAATTGCTGTGAGAAGTCTTGAGTAATGGCTAAAAAGTCTTTTGTGAGGTCACACTGACCTTGATCTTTGACCTTTGACCACCAAAATCTAATCAGTTCATCCTTGAGTCTAAGTGGACATTTGTGCCAAAATTTAAGAAGTTCCATCAAGGTGTTAGTTTGTGTTACGACAGCTAGTGGTGTTGTACGGTGTGCTGCTCTCTCTCTCTCTCTCTCTCTCTCTCTCTCTCTCTCTTTCTTCAGGTAACGCTCTTCCTCCAAACGGGGGAGATGGGCTGCACGCAGCTGCACCCAGTTACTAATTAGCAGCAGGAGTCATGGTGGAGAGTGGGAGCTGAGTCGGGGCCAGTGGCCCAGTGTGTGGCAGCGAGATGGCTGTGCAGCTGTGCGTGTGTGTCTTAGTCCTTGCCGTGAAGAAGGGTGCTTGGAGGGTGCTTGGAGGGTGCTCGGTGTCCTGATTACCTGTTTTCTTTTG
>NW_019459609.1:0-495 GCF_002814215.2 Seriola lalandi dorsalis | reverse complement strand
CTCGACGACTCGCTGCCGGTTTCAAGTTTGACTCTGAGGCGCGTCAGAGATCTTATAGGGTTTGAAGTTGAGAAGCGCGGCACCGACAAGTACCCGCTTCTACTTTCACCTCCAAGCGTTTCTACCCCTCGAAACAAAGCAACAAAATCGTCAAGCGTCTGCCAGATCGAGCAAAAAGGAAGGAAAAACACAGAACATCTCCAGGAGGCAAAAGTCTTTGCGGTTGGTGAGGATCAGTGGGGCGTCAGTGATCACATTAAGGATGATACTGTTAAAAATCTCCCTCAGACCTGATCATCCTCTTTACACCGGTGAAAACATGTCAGTGCAGATCAAAAACAGCACATCTCTTTTTCTAGTTTCTCCACATACGGACTCAGAAACTGTTTGCAGCAAATGGCCAGTCAGCGAGAGAGATACCTCATCTTCAGCTTCAACTTATTTTACTGCTCAAGATGAAAAACTTTCCTTTCTGAGATCCATTACTGTTGTCTT
>NW_019459608.1:0-562 GCF_002814215.2 Seriola lalandi dorsalis | reverse complement strand
GGTCCAAATTAAATTAAATTATGGCAGCTATATTGTAGGTTTAAATGTGAACTTCTTGCACATCTCTTCTGCACACTTTAGTTGGATCTATCATTAGCAGGAAGTAGGAATATATGAATCTGCTGTTCTGGTAACTGCTGCCGCTCACAAGCTCCGGCGTGAGAGGTTTAAGTGCCGTAGCAAAGGTCACGTTTCAGACAATGATCGTCTACGTCAGAATTAGCGCTGGTACAGTCAAGTGGGGCTTGTGCAGACAGAGAGTGATGGATACAACAACTTCCTCTTTGGGTGTTGATGAACTTGATCCCCAGACACTCAGCCGACCAGTCAGTCAGCCCTGAGGCACATTAGCCTCAGATTAAAGCCCCCGGAGAAACACCATTGATCACACAGCATTTATTGTTGTCAGGGAGGAAACACGGGGATTATTTGTTGTTTCTGTCCAGGGTTCAAAGTGTGAGGGGCTCCAGGAAGTGGCAGCTTTAACCTTTGTACTTAAAGAGCGGGCGACGGGGGGGTGAAACTCGTGGGATCTGGCTGCGTATTTTAACACATATTTGAA
>NW_019459607.1:0-445 GCF_002814215.2 Seriola lalandi dorsalis | reverse complement strand
ACATTTTTATGACTTTTTGTTCCTTATTGTACTATGACGTTTTTATAACTTTTTATGCCTTATTATACTATGACATTTTCATTACTTTTTTTTGCCTTATTATACTATGACGTTTTTATGACTTTCTATGCCTTAATATACTATGACATTTTTATGACTTTTTAAGCCTTACTATACTATGAAGTTTTTATGACTTTTTATGCATTACTATACTAAGATGATTTTATGACTTTTTATGCCTTACTAAACTATGACTTTTTATGAATTTTTTTGCTAAACTATACTATGACCTTTTTGTGACATTTTATGCCTTCTTATACTATGACATTTTCATGACTTTGCTATACAATGAGGTTTTTTTGATTTTTTTCACCTTAGTATACGATGACTTTTTGTATCTTATAATAATATTATGACGTTTTTATGACTATTTATGCCTGACTAT
>NW_019459606.1:0-431 GCF_002814215.2 Seriola lalandi dorsalis | reverse complement strand
GGTTTGATTTAAAAAAAAAAAAAAAAAAAAAAAAGACAAGCTGGTCCCAGTAAACAAATCCTGTTCCAGTAGTGGCACCATAGTCACCAAACTTCGTTACTGCTGCTCAGGAAAACTGATTTGTTTTTGTCGTTATTGTCTTGTTGTTATTTAAGGGAACAGTTCAGCATTTTGGGAAATAAGTGTTTTCTTTCTTGTCAAGAATTAGACGAGAAGATGGACATCAATCTTATGTCTGACTGTTAAATATTAAGCTATGCTTAGCTTAGCATAAAGACCGAAAGCAGGGGGAAACAGTTTGACTCTGTCCAACAGTTAGCAAGACTTAAGACTCAGCTAACACCTCTGCGAGTCTGTACTTGGTCTTGGTATGCTAACGTCAGCATGCTAACATGCTCGCAATGACAAAGCCAACAAGCTGATATGTAGCA
>NW_019459605.1:0-634 GCF_002814215.2 Seriola lalandi dorsalis | reverse complement strand
GGAGGTCACCGCTTTGGGCAGAACTGAGAAAAAAAACAATGCTAAATGTGGTCCCATCATAGAAAAATCTCCAAGTTAAATCTGCTTTTATTAGATAGATTATTCCACTATGAGTCTTTGATTGATGACGTTAAGCTGCTGCTTCTAAGAGCCTCTTTGCTTGTATTCCTTTGGCTCATTCTTCAGGCAGGTAAACGTTCACTCAGGATTTTCCTGCAAGAAGTAGTATGTGAAAATGGGTATGCCATGTATTCTCTTTTGATGCCGATCCACTAATACAAACTGTGTAATAACTGAAAGCTAGTGCTGTGTGTGTGTGTGTGTGTGTGTGTGTGTGTGTGTGTGTGTTTTCCCATTTTACAGCTGTTTGGTTTGAAATCCATGTAACAATGCGTATAGACTTTGGAAATGGGTGGCATTCAGATTTGATGTGCGCTGCGTTCAGTATCTGCATCATGTTTTGGTGTAATGACCATCACTGTGAAGAGAGAGTGTATCTGTGCATCACCTCGGAGTAGTTTGTTTGTTTTTATGGCCTTTTTAAATCGATGCACCATGCATGCAGCACTATCCACTTTGCTGTTCAGTGTATATGAAGACGACGACGATGATGATGATGATGATGATGATGATG
>NW_019459604.1:0-621 GCF_002814215.2 Seriola lalandi dorsalis | reverse complement strand
GGGTAATGAGAACACAGTTGTCCATATGGAGTCCTATTTGCTTTCACCTAATGGCTGAACTCCATGCGCAGGTCATACGTAGTTATTTTTGTGTCATCTGTTGTCGAGTTTTTAACCATGATAGGAAGAAAGATCAGTGTATGGCAATGTCAGTCAGCCGGCCGATCTGTCCGTTCACTGTTTTGGTCCAGATGGAAATATCTCAGCAGCTGTTGGCTGGACGTTCTAGTTCCCAGAGGATGAATCCTACTGACTTGTGATTGACTTTATTTTTTGAGTGAATGTCTCAACAACGATTTAATGGCAATGAAATTGGGTACAGATATCCTTGAGAGAATGAATCTTAATGACTTCTGGATCCTGATGATCCCCTCATGTTTACTGTAGCACCACCACTGGGTCAATGTTTTCACTTATACCAGGAAATATATCATCTACTAGATGGATTTGGACACACATCCCGTAACTTTTTAAAAATTTTAATTTGTCATTTATGATTCAGCCGTACTTTGTGTTTAGTGCTAATTACCATGTTAACATGCTAAACTAAGATAGTGACCATGGCAAACATTATACCTGCGAAAAAATAGCATGTTAGCATTGTCATTGTGAACATGTTTC
>NW_019459602.1:0-525 GCF_002814215.2 Seriola lalandi dorsalis | reverse complement strand
AAAATGTCATAGCATAGTAAGAAATAAAAATGCCATAAAAATGACAGAATAGAAAGGCATGAAAATGTCATAAAAATATAATAATATAATAAGGTATAAAAATGTCATAAAAAATGTCATAGTATAGTAAGGCATAAAAATACCATAAAAATGTCATAGTATACTAAGGTATAAAAATATCGTAGAAATGTCATAGTATAGTAAGGCATAAAAATGCCATAAAAATGTCATAGTATAGTAAGGCATTAAAAACATCATAAAAATGTCATGGTACAGGAAGGAATAAAATGCCATGAAAATATCATTGTATAATAAGGTAAAAAAAGTCATAGTGTACTAAGGTATAAAAATGTCATAGTATAATAAGGTATAAAAATGTCATAAAAATGTCATAGAATAGTAAGGCATAAAAATGTCATAGTATAATAAGGCATTAAAAATGTCATAAAAACGCCATGGTAAAGGAAGGATTAAAAATGCCATAAAAAATATCAAAATATAGTAAGGTATAAAAATGTCATAAAA
>NW_019459601.1:0-492 GCF_002814215.2 Seriola lalandi dorsalis | reverse complement strand
AGTGACAACTAGCAGGTGTTGATTAGTTTGATTAGAGTTAGAGACAGTCTGCATGCAGGGCTGTAACCATGGGGGTGGGGATGGGGGTGTTAGGGAGATAAAAGACAGAGGAGGAGAGAGACGCATGAGAAATGTGAGGATAATGTGTCAACCCTGATCGTCTATAGGAAACAACATCGGCCGTTCAGAATCAGGCCTGTCTGTGGTGGGATGGTGACGTGTTCTGATTGATCCAGCTGTGGATCCACCAAACAATCCAGGACCCCACAGAACCAATCAATAAGTCCCCCCACCCCAGCTGTAGCTGTTAGCTGGGGTGAGTCTGTGTATTTACAGGTAAACACACAGACTGCACTGGACTATACTGGACTGTGTTGGATATTGTGCCCAAACTATTAGGAACATGTCATGTGCTGCGATGCTGTACCACAGAAGAGGTGAAAACTGGTCTTGTTGCTGGTGAACTTTGAAACCTTTTTTTTTTTTTTTTTT
>NW_019459600.1:0-577 GCF_002814215.2 Seriola lalandi dorsalis | reverse complement strand
TCCTTGACCTGCATTTGTTTTTATTATAGACATGGAATAGCTTGATAAGAGAGTAGCTTTGTTGGCATGAGGCTTAACACTGAGAAGGACAGACAGGTGCAGAGAGGTCGATAAAATTCTTCCTGACCATCTCCTTGTTACACTAGTGAACTAGTGTTAAATTCATTCGACTCCTCTAACTACTAATGCTTTAGATAAGAGACTGTTTGCTCAGGTAACACCATTCTCATAACTCTATGAATAAATGCAGAAATAAATTATTAAATATGCAAATAAATACAAAAATAAATACATAATAACTATTAAAACAAAAATAAAATAATACAATTTTATTTTATTTTGAAAAAGACTATTTTTGTATTTTTACATTTATTTAATACATTTTTTATTTTACACTTATTGATGCATTTCTACATGTATTTATATATTTATTTCTGTATTTCTGCATTTCTACACAAATTAGAATTTCTCTGAAGAAGAGCAATGACAAGTGTCATGACTATTGGAATTGTTCTTTTTATTATGGCCTGAGCAGGGCGCCAAGGCAGTCTTGGCCATAGTTTTTGTAGATTTTTTC
>NW_019459599.1:0-520 GCF_002814215.2 Seriola lalandi dorsalis | reverse complement strand
AATTTGATGCATGTTGCTTAAGGCCTGTGAATGCTGCAGAACAAATTTCACAACTTAACCAACACTAAAAACATTCAACGCGTCTTATATGTGTACACAAAGTACTGATAAAAAGTCGACCATAAGTACAAAGTAACTGTATTAAATGTGCTTAAATGCGTCTCAAAATAAAGCGGTCGACTGTAGTGTTGTCAAGTAAATGTTAAAGCTGCCCTGTGGAGTTTTTGACCACTAGTAACGTTTTTATGAGTGGGTCACCTGGTCACCTGTGTCCTCCTACACAAGTGACACTACACACATTCTTGCCATTGATTACTGGTACTGCGCTGACTACAGGTGGTGGTCAGGCCAAGTAACGCAGCAGTGCACCAGAAAAAGCATTAAAGAATTAAAGAATTAAATAATACAGGTTTCAGGTCCTATAAATGAGATTTTATTATAGGAATAATTTTATAACTGCAAACAACTTTTTTTTTAATGTAAAGATATAGTGGAGTAATCTGTGTCTCACTGTTTTTTG
>NW_019459598.1:0-598 GCF_002814215.2 Seriola lalandi dorsalis | reverse complement strand
AGGACAGACACAGTCATAAATCTTACTTCCTCCACAGTCCAGCAGAAACGGATGAGCCAGGATTAAATTTGATCGACCCGGTTAGAGTGTGATTGACAGGTGACGTCCTGCTGAGTGACTGCAGCTGGAGCTCAGGCTCTGATGCCTCTTCATAGACAGGAAGGAGAGGTCTGATTGGATGCTGGCGGAGGTGAAAGTGATATTGATGTGAGTGCTGTGGGCTTGGTGAAAGAGTGTGTGTTCTCTCACACGGGAACAAAGCTCCCACTTCTGTTGTAATACAATTAATATAAATTATATAATCACGTTTGCGGCTCATTAGTACAACGTGCACGACAAGGTTCCTCAGGTGGAGCGGACTATGGGTGCACCCAAGTTCCCTCAGTGGACCCCACCCAGGTCCCCTGTCCTTGCTTGACCTGGATATCAAGGAGTTAACGAGCGAGCCCATCCCCCATGAAGAATTCTGCAGAACACCGTGATGTATAAATATATCTGGCACATTTGAATGAAATCACGTCATCGAGTGTCCAGTGTTCCTTTCTTTTTTGCAATAACTCGCGTACCCGGCAAGTGCCTTTGGGCATGACACTGAACC
>NW_019459597.1:0-570 GCF_002814215.2 Seriola lalandi dorsalis | reverse complement strand
TTTGACAAAAATGTTTTTTTTGCCTAAATCACCCCCTCATGATGCTGGCCACCTCTGGTAAAATCGCCTGAATCCTCAGTTGAGGGGAACATGCAATTCTACCCCCGGTTGTATAATGGCCTATGTCAAAAGTGTGACTCTTTTGTTGAGTTTTTTGTGTTTCCTGAAAAACCTGAAAAAATGACTTAGGCCATTATTTTAAGAGGGTGTCGATATATAAACGGACCAAATATTGTGAATCTATACAGTTACATTCTCGCCAGAAAAAACTTGTGGCCTAAAAAGTGACCTATTAACAGCATTGTTAACGAATGATATTACAACAGCTTTAAGTCTTCCTTAAAATCGCTGTCACTGACAGTTTGTGCAAAATGCATTCTGGGATACTGGCTGTATACTTCAGTGTGAACAGTCAGCTTGTTAATTGCATACTAATTTGTTCATTTAATAGGTAGTATGCAGTATATACTCATTGAGTAAGTAGCAGGCAGTACGTTAGTAGACGTTGAGTATAGATAGGAAAACCAGACCAGGGACAGACCAGGGACAGACACAGACCAGGGACAGACA
>NW_019459596.1:0-581 GCF_002814215.2 Seriola lalandi dorsalis | reverse complement strand
GGAAAATAAAAAACCAAGTGTCTGGTGAGTTTACTCATTAGAAAAATGACTGAAACATGAGTTTCCAGGTCGTAGCTCTGAGTGGAGGAAAACAACGTATCCAAACCTGTGGAGGTGAAACACTAACCACTGACAATCTGCTTTCGAATAAACAGTTGTCTTAAAGTCATGAATGAGTCTGGAATATTTATTCACTTGTCCCTCACTGTCCCCTGAACACCTCATGTGCAGAGTATCGGGAGACAATGCAATTTACAGATGTTCCCTGAACACCTCATGCAGACTAGATAGCTGATGCACTTTACAGATGTTCCCTGAACACCTCATGCAGACTATCACTATATGATACACTTTACAGATGTTCCCTAAACACCTCATGCAGACTATCGGAAGACGATGCACTTTACAGATGTTCCCTGAACCCAACGTCAGGCAATAGGTAGATGGTAGCAACAGCACATGCAATGCATTGTATAGAGTGTTTGTGGGAGGTTTAAGGGGGTTTTGTTCTCTTTGCAAAATGTGCCAATATATGAGGGGCCACATGGGGCCCCTGTTCCCCTTAGGGGCCCACAGCATTT
>NW_019459595.1:0-600 GCF_002814215.2 Seriola lalandi dorsalis | reverse complement strand
GGTCAACGGTAACAGTCTCCATTTTCCCAAGTTATGGGCTTGTGCACTATTTAGAGGTACTTATAATCTACGTGTATTTTCTTACTTTATACTTTCACTTCACTACATCTCGGGGAAATATTGTACATTTTGTCTGCACCATATTCATCTGACAGCTGTAGTTACAAGTTACAGATAAAATACAAATAAAATACAGTGTTTTCTGGCTTTTTAGCAGTGCCAGGTTCAGAACCCTTGTCATATTTCAAATGTGATTTCCCCTCTAAACATTTCAGATGGTTTCATTTAAATACATTTTTGAGGCCCACAGCGGTAAAATTGCTCAATATTTCGCAAGAAAGAGAATATTCTATCTATCTATCTATCTATCTATCTATCTATCTATCTCCTAAAAGGTTAATATAATATTGTGTATCTTCTCTCCTCTCTTATTAATCATCTCAGGACCCCTCAGATTTATGTGCTGGCCTTTGGAGGGGCCTGAACCCTGGGTTGGGAACTACAAGACTAAACTACCTAACTTTATATAAAATGTGTGTAAAACCAGCTCCATCCCGAGCGGCAATAACAGTAACTGGCTGGAGAAGCACTAATGTGGTG
>NW_019459594.1:0-514 GCF_002814215.2 Seriola lalandi dorsalis | reverse complement strand
AAGACTGGAGGAGAAAATACAGCAGGAGGAGGAGGAGGAGGAGGAGGAGGAGGTGGAGGTGGGGGTCAATGGAGGTGACACGAGGCCAATAATCTGAGAGAAAAAGAAGCTAAACACTGTTAACCCTTTCACCACCGCCGGACTCCTTGTTCCTCTCGTCTCTGCATATAATTCTTTATGACTCGCTGCAGAATGAATTTAGAACCAATCAGACGCTTCCTGATGAATAATAATAAACATCTAAAGCAGCGTTTCTCAAAGAGCGGTCTGCAAGCGACCCCTGGTGGTCCGCGAGGAAATCTGTTAAAGCATCATGTTTTGAAGTGAGTGTTGTCTGCAAGCGACCACAGAGCCTGGTCGTGTGTTGTTTTCAATATTAAATCAACTCCTATGTAAATAAACAATCATTGTATTAATTGGCTGTTTGGCGACACGACGTCTACGTCTCGTCACGTAGCTGCGTCAGGTTACAGTTTTTCTTTTTACGATTTACGTCAAATATAATCAGTGACAT
>NW_019459593.1:0-502 GCF_002814215.2 Seriola lalandi dorsalis | reverse complement strand
CACACACACACACACACACACATACAATACGCACAGATGCCACCCTCCTTAAGCACAATGCACAGAGATACAACATGTAATTGTACACTTGAAACCCTTAATCCTGTTTTAGAGCTTGCCATGTTTTGCTAAGTGCCGAACCACCTCCTGTGTGTTGATTTACCTCCATCTGTATAAAAGGTGATGCATCAGCTATGCCATAAGCGAGTAATCTGTTGCCTTGATTCACCTCGCTTTTTTTTTCTCTCTCCTCTCCTGTCTCCTTTTTCCCTGTATTTGCCATTGATGTTTTACTCTGCTTGTCATTATTCACACTGGATTTTCTGATCTACATGTATTTCCCTCCCCTCTTTATCTAGAATGCATCTCTCTCTCTCTCGCTCTCTCTTTTTTCCATGTTTTCCTTTTTAAAAAAAAAAAAAATGTTTTCTGCTTCAGAGACAGATGCTAGGACATGTCGGGAGGCTCATGCAGTCAAATGTAGTCAGTGTTGAATTTCCAT
>NW_019459592.1:0-566 GCF_002814215.2 Seriola lalandi dorsalis | reverse complement strand
ATACTATGACATTTTTATCACTTTTTATGCCTTACTATACTATGACATTTTTATCACTTTTTATGCCTTACTATACTATGACATTTTTACCACTTTTCATGCCTTACTATACTATGACATTTTTATCACTTTTTATGCCTTACTATACTATGACATTTTTACCACTTTTCATGCCTTACTATACTATGACATTTTTATCACTTTTTATGCCTTACTATTCTATGACGTTATCACTTTTTATGCCTTACTCTACTATGACATTTTCATGCCCTACTATACTATGACATTTTCATGCCTTACTATACGATGACATTTTTACCACTTTTTATGCCTCACTATACTATGACATTTTTATGCCTTACTATACTATGACGTTTTTATCGCTTTTTATGCCTTACTATACTATGACATTTTCATCACTTTTTATGCCCTACTATACTATGACGTTTTCATGCCTTACTATACTATGACGTTGTTATCACTTTTTATGCCCTACTATACTATGACATTTTCATGCCTTACTATACTATGACGTTGTTATCACTTTTTATGCCCTACTATACTAT
>NW_019459591.1:0-575 GCF_002814215.2 Seriola lalandi dorsalis | reverse complement strand
AAACATGTTTACAGCCTGGTACAAAAACTGTTTTGGTCTCTAGAGCTAATTTCCTCCTTCATGACAACTGTTTCTATAACTCACCTGTTTACATTTTGTTACGACTTAAAGTTATGTAGACTTGAGGGTGTGGCCTCTTTGAGTGACAGGTGGGTGAGCGTATGTTTACCACAAACCGGCAAGCTCCACACACTTCCCCCCTCTACATCTACCCTAATTTTTGGATTAGCCGGGAGTTAGGGGCGGAGTCAGGAACTGCCAAGATGGCGACGAACCCGCTCTTCGGAATCCTGTGAGTGACCTCACAGAGGCAACGTCCATCTTTAGAGATGCAAAAACTACACTACAAAAATCGCAGAGTTTTGTTACGTCATAAACAACCATGTTTCTTTCTGTTCCACAAATTGATTGTGGCGTCGGCCGTCACCGACAGAAGTCCCTGAACGTTTTGTGTCGCTGCAGTTTGAAATTTTCGTCGCCATCTTTGCGTGAATTATGTTTCTACTTCACTTATGGATGTTCATGTTGTTCTGTTTTTGCGCCAGTTGCATAACAGAAACATCATCAACACACCA
>NW_019459590.1:0-641 GCF_002814215.2 Seriola lalandi dorsalis | reverse complement strand
AAAATTACATAATCGAAAATGCATTTATGTTGAAATGTCTGTTAGCATGTTACCGCGCTAACTATGTTGCCTGCACATATTAACATTCTAGTATTAACATGTTATCAAATAGCTTGTTTTTATTGGCTGCTGTATGTTGACATGTTACAGACCCCCTCCAATGAAAATTAAGTGTTTAACTTTGTCCATATGGTGTTTTTTTAATACAATACACGACATATGACGAGTGAAATAATCAGTCGACACTATGTCTGCCTGTTAGAAGCTAACAAACAATATAACCAAATAAAAGATGCTAACCGTTCTGATCTGTCTGCTAGTCTCTGGTTCTGGTCTCAGACTCCTCCTTTGAGTCTGGGTCTGACTGAGGCTCAAACATGTGGCTGAGTCTCTCTGATGTTTCCTCCTCTAACCATCTCGATGCTCTCTGCTCTTTCACCTGTCCACCTGGAGACAGCAGGTGGTGGGCGGGGCCAAGGCTTATCCCGGTTTCTTAGTGAGGAAGTAAGATTAGAGGAGCTTCAGACCCAGATTTCCATTTTTTTCACTTTTTATGTTTGAACATCATGTTTAACAAAATATTAATCATATCAGAGGAGTTTTACAGAGTTTAAAACATGTCTGGAGAAGAACTTTAACTG
>NW_019459589.1:0-561 GCF_002814215.2 Seriola lalandi dorsalis | reverse complement strand
TGATATTATATAAATAAAGTTGAGTTTTCTCCTCATGATATCCAATTAAACATGGCGCTCAGTATTGGGACGACTGCGAAGGCAGCGCCCATGTATCAGGGGTTTTTGGGAGATAATGCAGTGTTTTGGGGATGTGGTGTGACTACATGTCATGTCATGTGACTTAAATGTGGAAAAAGCTTTGTCGAATAGTCCGCCTCATGCAGGAGTATACTTTTATTCACTCGTTTCCGTTGCCAAAAAGACAAGCAGGAGGTGGAAACAGGCGGAAACAGGTGAGTAAGACTGGAAAGCTGCAGCAGCGAGGACACAATAGACAATCTGGCAGAGTGTAGGTGGAAATGGAGAGGTATCTTTACCAGGAAGTAAAAGGGGGAGTAGGAACGGGTGAGTAGGTGGGCGGGCAGGAAAGGCCGGGGGTACTGCGGGGCAGATGGGACTGACAGGATCTGAAATGACGAGAGCTGCAGTACCCCTGAGCGAGACTGGATATCACTATGAAGAAAACTACTTCCATTGAATTTTATTTCTTTGTAGAATATTCACAGAGACTTTTTTTTT
>NW_019459588.1:0-555 GCF_002814215.2 Seriola lalandi dorsalis | reverse complement strand
TGTGTGTGTGGAGGGAAATAAACCTTTTGCCTTGATAGACAGGGGCAGAAACCCACGGAGAGGGGAGGAAAAGTGAGCTAGGAAACAAGGAATGAAGGAAGCAGACTGAGAAGTGAGGAAAAAATTGCCTCAGTCATGTTTACTTGTCTGTAAATTTGTGGGGAAGGACGGAGAATCTCTGATTACCTTCCCTCCTCCTCCTTCTCTCCACCCCTTGTGGGCTGTCAGGGCGTGGCCTGTGACCTCCTGACCCTTTACCGTGTTTGTATGTGTGTGTGTGTGTGTGTGTGTGTGTGTGTGTGTGTGTGTGTGTGTGTGTGTGTGTGAGAGAGTGTTACAGAGAGGGAGAGAGAGAGAGATGAGATGGTAGGGGTGAAGTTTCCCAGCTGCACGGAGAAGGGGTGGGGGTGTACGTTTTTCGTTCGCAAGCTTTCAGTTTTGAAAGAAAAGCCACAAACTGAAAGAATGAGAGCTTTGTGTGTGTGTGTGTGTGTGTGTGTGTGTGTGTCTGTGTGTGTGACTTAGAGAGACAGAAAGAGATGGAGAGACAAAATG
>NW_019459587.1:0-547 GCF_002814215.2 Seriola lalandi dorsalis | reverse complement strand
TATGAAATAAAGTCTGACTGATTGATTGATTAATCCCGAGACAATACTGTGGACGGGATTCTTAAACTACTGCTGTTGTCTGAGTCATCAACGGATCATTTTGAAGACACGTGAAAATAAGCCGTAAAGTTTCCTGTTAATTTGAATCATTTATAATTCTATTACTTTGTTAATGATTCGGTTCATGAAGTACGGAAGTCCATGAAGGCCAAACTCACAAATATGTTTTTATCCCGTTATCTCAAGACCAAATCAATCTCAAACATTAACGGGTACGAAAGAAAAACATGGAGGAATAAAACCAAACTATCTCCATGGTTACACACGACCAGACGAAAGTGAGATGTTTTTATATTTTATTTTGTAAATTTGGTGAATGGAGCCTTTGAGTCTTCTGTTAGCTCTGATGCTTGTCACAAACTCCCACAGTGGAAGTGATGAATCAAACGTTGATGATATTTGCCGTAAGTTAACCGGGACGCGTCGGACTGTTCGTCACGTGTCGTGATCTCAGGTGAAAGGAAGGAGTGACGGAAACCAGTGAGGC
>NW_019459586.1:0-466 GCF_002814215.2 Seriola lalandi dorsalis | reverse complement strand
GGGATCTTGTTCACGAGTGAGGGTAGGATGGAGCGGGAGATCGACAGGCGGATTGGGGCGGCGTCAGCAGTGATGCGGGCGCTGAATCGGTCCGTTGTGGGGAAGAGGGAGCTAAGCTGGAAGGCGAAGAGGGCCGTCTGGACCTCTTTGCTGAGGCTGCTGACCCGGATCCGGATAAGCGGGAGACGACGACGACGACATTTTGTTTGTGTCAGCTACAATAGTTGAAGAGGAATTAAAAAGGGCTGGAGGTTTACTAGGGATGTTTGATTTTGCGATCCAGAGTTTTCACCGGTACAGGCTGGCAGCATGGTCCAGCCCTCAGGATATTTTATGAATGTTGAATAAAATATTACTCCTCCCCATTCCCCCACCCAGTCAAAAAGTTAAAAAAATGTTCTGCATTTTTGCCAAACCCTTTCAGGCAATGGCCTCTCATTAACATCTACCATGTTCACCTCCTCAA
>NW_019459585.1:0-590 GCF_002814215.2 Seriola lalandi dorsalis | reverse complement strand
GACTGTAGCTACTGTCACCATGTGATACACAGGTGAGAATGGGGTGACTTGTGCTTGTTTGTTACACCATCCTTATGCAGGAGCAATGGAAATGTTTACAGTATGTGTCCATAACGAGCATTTCGGAGTTCACGCTCAGTTCACCAAGTTCTAACTGTCATTTATGTGGCACTAGATTTCTCTCCCAGCCAACTTGGTGGCAACAGAATAACCCTCACAATGCAGTTTAGGAAAAAAAATTAAAATAAAATGCTCAGTACGTTCTAGTGGGATTTTGTTGTTTGCAATAAACAGAGCTATTTTTGCTTTTGAGTTGTGACTAATTTTGTCAGGGTATTATTTTCACCAAACTACAGTTCTGTGCTGCAGCAAACATGGCTGTTTTCTTGATTGATGGAATATAGCATATGCACAGCCACATTACTGTTGTGACAGCTGGCACACTTTGAGTAATTGCTTGCTTCTGTGTCTTCTTTTATGCATAATTGGAGTATTTCTTTGTCAACGGGGTTCTCTTTCCTCCCGTGTGTGCACGTATGTTTGTTTGTGTGTGTGTGTGTGTGTGTGTGTGTGTGTGTGTGTGTGTGTGT
>NW_019459584.1:0-573 GCF_002814215.2 Seriola lalandi dorsalis | reverse complement strand
GCTGTGGTTGTTACCAGGACAACATCAGCGTGAATGTCCATCAATGAGCACTGATTATCTCTCTGATACCATATAGTAACACCATTAGCTGATTGGCTGATACGCTTGACCTTGGAGTTGAGGTGAACGGGGACATCGAGGACGGTGAGAAAAGCTTTGGGGAGAAGATCTGACCCACCAGTCACTTCATAGTACCTTCAAAAGAAACAAGACAAATCTTTATTTGCACTGAACCGAGCACAGACATGGTCATATTCACTCGGCCTGAGCCAACCACAGCATGTAATCTGTCGCCAAGTTATCCCTGGCAGACATAGTAAGGGTGCAATTAAAAGTAGAAAAAATGACAATAAATGCAGTACTTCCTGATATATGGAGGTTAGCTAAAGATTGACCTGCCTCCCATTGCCTACCTTTGCCCCAATAAAGCCGAATAACAAAAGAAACTAGTCGTGCTCAAGATCCAAAACTGGCTACGAACCACCAATTATCTCCCAAAGCAGAAGCAGCTGATGATCCTCCACGTCTTCAAGGTGCAAAGTCTACGCAGTCATGCCAACAAGCATAACTTTA
>NW_019459583.1:0-497 GCF_002814215.2 Seriola lalandi dorsalis | reverse complement strand
GCTGCAATTTCAACACCAGCAAATGAACAGTAGAAATAAAAATATGAGAACTGTGAATTTACAGGCTGAAAATGTGTGTGATGCAGAATGTGAACTTTATAGAGGCATTCAAAGGTCTATAAAGTTCATCTGCAAAAGACAGTGTTATTAAAATAAACAGTGGTTATTATTGTGTGTGCAGAATGTGAAAATTATATAGGCATTTGCTGGTCTATAAAGTTTCTATGTACAAAACTATTGTTATCAAATATACAGTGGTTATTGTGGTATGTGTGTAACAAGCTGTTTACCTCATCCTGACGGAGGAAGTAAAGTCTTCAACATGCATGAACTATGAATAAGAGGTATGCGCACTATTTCCAAGTCTGCTTTACAGACCATCCACAGATAGAGGTTGCCATTTGTAATAACAAACAAAGAGTTGCAGATTCTACGTTCATTCTAACATGGCAGTAAATGCACCACCAACTGCATTTTAAAGCCATTAGTTGAACAGT
>NW_019459582.1:0-636 GCF_002814215.2 Seriola lalandi dorsalis | reverse complement strand
GTATCTTTAAAATGTCTCTTATACATTATATGATATTATAATACACAGGTGTGAATACCTTGATGGAGTTGTGCTTGTTGATACGTGGCCTGAAGTTGTTCGGGTCTCTCCTGAATGTGATTTCCAGCAGCGACAGGAAGCGGTTCATTCCCGCCAACAGACTCTGAGGCCTGAAGAAGAAGAAGAAGAAGAAATTCAGTTTCTCTTCAGGAAGTGTTTGGTTCATGTTGTGAGTATTTAACAAAATAAAAGTCTCTCTCTGTCTTACGTGTTAGCTGCAGTCTTCTTGGAGGGAATACCGTCGAACACGATGACTCTGTCGGCCAGGTAGGTCGCCATGATGAAGTCGTGCTCCACCACGAACGCCGTCTTCTTGGCGTGGAGGATGTACCTGCGGACGGACACGAGTCAGACAGTGAGGGTGTGAAGGAAAATGAGGGAGGGAACTGAGTGGCGAAGAGGAGCCGCGTCTGACCTCTTGATGACCCTGGCGGCCATCAACCTCTGCTCGGAGTCCAGGTAAGCCGAGGGCTCGTCGATCAGATAAACATCAGCTGGTTTCCCCAAACACAGAGTGAGGGCGACTCTCTGCAGCTCACCACCAGACAGGTTCTGCACCTGAGGGGGGAGGAGGGG
>NW_019459581.1:0-539 GCF_002814215.2 Seriola lalandi dorsalis | reverse complement strand
CTTCCTGTCTCAGGGCTTTTGATCCCCTATCTTTCTTCAGTGTTGTGGAAGGTTGTCGGTTGGATTTCAGGCTGCTGCCAGCAGGAAACAGCATGAAATTCAACAAACAGCCGAACTGAGTGAAGTCAAGAATCCAACTTACTTTGAGTGCTTGGAGTGCTGGTGATGGAGGGCCCTACATTTGTGCAAAATAAACAAGTTAAAATTGTGTACAATTAGATCATGGCACCATATGCTAGTTGCTTAGTGACTACAGGCATACCTTGGCCACTGCTCTGTAACACAGCCCTGGTTGGGTTTACATCCAAATGTGTGGTTCTTGTGGCCAAAGCTTACAAAAAACCAAAAAAAAAAAAAAAATGTTACAGGTGTAATCAGTGTTATAAGGATTTTGAACTACAAGCATATTAGATGGCATCTTCCCAAATCTTTTCCTGCTAGGACCCACATATAGAGGTACTATTTGTCTTATATAAAACAATATTTTGTGTGGTTAAATTAAGTTTTTTTAAAAAGTAATTAAGCTTTCAGTGCACTTA
>NW_019459580.1:0-561 GCF_002814215.2 Seriola lalandi dorsalis | reverse complement strand
AAACAATATAAAATACTGAGATGCAAATATGATCTTTTCAGTGACCCAGTAATAACTGTACAATCAGATCCTTAATTCTTTGTCCTGTGTGATTTCATTTGTCAGTCAGCACCTGTTCAGACTTGCTGTTTTATAGTTGGCTTGTACTTCCTGCAGCTCTACACACGGAAGCACAGGTGGAGGTGGAGGTGGAGGTGGAGGTGGAGGTGGAGGTGGAGTGGATAGGCTGAGGGTGGAGGAGCCAGAACGAGAATGAACCAAACTGTCACAATTTTTCCCTCCACAGCTGGAAACGCCGCCTCTCTCCCCTGTTGGCGCTCTGCGTCTTCCTGGTGTGTGAGCGGCACCAAGGGGAGGCTTCTGATTGGCTCCCCTACATCAACGTGCTGCCCACCACTTACACCTGCCCCGCCTATTTCACCGACGACGTCGTGACCGCTCTGCCCGCCTGTGTGCGGAGGCGGGCCTTGGAGCAGAGGGAGGCGGTACGAGAAATCCATTCCTCCAATCAGGACTTTTTCAGGTGAGTCCGGCGCACAGGTCACTGAAGCAGGTCGTACA
>NW_019459579.1:0-542 GCF_002814215.2 Seriola lalandi dorsalis | reverse complement strand
GTAAAAATGTATTGTTTTCCAGAAAGCCACACATAACCAAATAACCCTTTCCGGGTTCTTCACAGAAAAAAAAGTCAGGAAATAAATAATAACACTATTAATGAAATAAATAATAATAGTTCAGGGGGCCGGGCCAAATGTGGGGGCGGGCCGTATCCGGCCCGCGGGCCTTAGTTTGGGGACCACTGCTCTAGATGCTCCTGGAGAGTTCATTTTTCACCTTTAAAAAAACTATGTCAGTTTCATAAGAGTCCGTCAATTGTAAGAGGAAGTTTGCTCAGTTGTCATGGAGATAGATCAGTTGATGTCTAAGTATTAAACTGATAACAGGTGGTTGTATGTGGTCACAGACATGATCGTAAAATAATTTATTGAATTAAATGTTTCTTAGTGAGGAGCTACCTACACTGATGCAGTGGATCAGCACATTAGCTCCGTCTCACCAGAATGCTGCTGCCGGTCACGGACGACTCGGCTCTCTGCAGGTTCTCGCCGACGTAGTAGACCAGCGACGCCGTGGCAATCTCAAAGCAGTGAGGATT
>NW_019459578.1:0-623 GCF_002814215.2 Seriola lalandi dorsalis | reverse complement strand
TAGTTTGAAAATTAATTTCTGATTTCTTAGATAGATACTTTATTGTGTCCAGTAGCTCATCAGTAATAATAATACTAATAATAGTTAATAATAAATAATAAACAATAATAGGTAAATTAGCCCATGATCCACTTCCTGTGGCTGAGGTGTTCTACAGCCTGATGGCAGTGAGAACAAAGGATCTCCTGAACCTCTCTGTTCTGCAGCGCAGTGAGATGAGACGTTTGCTGCAGCTGTAGCTGTTTCTCTGTCCTGCCAGAATGTTGTGGAGATGCTGGTTGGTATTGTCCAAGATGGCCTCCACCTTACATTGCATGCATACTCCACAACAGTCCTGAGTGCCAAGCACAGACCCAGCCTCTTTGACCAGCTTGTCCAGTCTCTTTGTGTTCATGTCGGACATGATGCTGCCCCAGCAGACTGCAGCATAAAGAGTACACTGGCCACCACTGACTGATAAAACATGTGCAGCGTTTCACTGCAGACATCAAAGGACCTGAGCCTCCTGAGGAAAAAGATGCGGCTCTGCCCCTTCAGGTAAATGGCATCCGTGTTCAGGGACCAGTCCAGTTTACTGTCCAGGTGCACACCTAGGTAATTATAAGTGTGCACCACCTCAATGT
>NW_019459577.1:0-540 GCF_002814215.2 Seriola lalandi dorsalis | reverse complement strand
CTGAGACACTGAGACTCTGAGACTCTGAGACACTGAGACTCTGAGACTCTGAGACACTGAGACTCTGAGACTCTGAGACACTGAGACTCTGAGACACTGAGACACTGAGACTCTGAGACTCTGAGACACTGAGACTCTGAGACTCTGAGACACTGAGACTCTGAGACTCTGAGACACTGAGACTCTGAGACACTGAGACTCTGAGACTCTGAGACTCTGAGACACTGAGACACTGAGACACTGAGACTCTGAGACACTGAGACTCTGAGTCCCTAGTCCTCTTCCACCGTACGGTTCTTTGTTATTCGTTGGTGCAGAAAACACAGAGACTGTAAAGACTCAGACTAAATGAAACAACAGTTCCTATATTTGTTGTGCAGTGAACTGTGCAACGGTTTCACTGTTTCCCTCAGTTGCACAACGAAGCAGAAAACTGGTGACACAGGAACAGCAGAGTTCACTGTGCACGGTTACAGTCATGATGCATGTGAGTGTTGTCATCTGTGTGTGTGTGTGTGTGTGTGTGTGTGTGTGTGTGTG
>NW_019459576.1:0-595 GCF_002814215.2 Seriola lalandi dorsalis | reverse complement strand
CTTCCACTGATTTGTGTTAATGGAAGTTGGGATCGTGATCTCAGTTTTAAATTTGGCTTAATTAGTGATGTACACCAGGGTGCGTCTGCTTGTAAAACATTCAGCCTCATAACAGGAAGTGCACAACTAGGAGCAACAAAACCGAATGGAGGTTTTCTTTACCCACAATGCCTCCATTTAGAGTCTATAAACTGAAAACAACAAAACAAGCGGCACAAGAAAGAACATACGGTGTTTTCACTCGCTGTTGGCTGTTCAACCACCCGGTGCTGTCCTCTGGGGTGGGGGGGTGTTGTAGCGTTTGTTGGCCAGCAGGGTGCAGCATCAAGCTTCACTGCAGCACAGTGAGGGAGGCTGAGGTACAGGAGCAGGTAGAAATAAAACAGGAACCCCCCCCACACCCCACCCCTCGGTGAAGGAGTGCGCTGCTCATAGTCGTATCTTCTTCTGTGGTTATGTGCGTTTGTGTGTGTGTGTGTAATCTCTGGACGTTAGGGGGAATCGTCTTGGCCTCAGTCTTCCTTCCACTTCATGCTGCATCACTTGGTCACAAATAAATATTTTTATATATTTCCCCCTTCATCCATTTATTATT
>NW_019459575.1:0-570 GCF_002814215.2 Seriola lalandi dorsalis | reverse complement strand
CCTGATGTTGGACCTCCATAGCAGAGACAGAACACAAAACACACCAGCAATAACAGTCCAAGGGAGTTTATTGGAGAGAAGGCAATGGTGATGGTGAATGTGGAGGGGGAGTGCGTCCGGGGGAATCCAGGTGGCTGGAATGAACATGAGACAGGAGTATGGAGGACACAGGAGGCCAGAGGCAGGAAACACAAGGGACGGTTGGAGACCAAAAGCCGGTACGTGGTGTGGTGTGGTGTAGTGTGGCACGGCAACAGCGGAGTGTGGCAGGACCAGCAGCCCACAAATCAGGAAGTCTTCTGGAACACAGGAGACCAAAGAGTTAATACAGGCAAAACACCAGGAAGATCACTGAATCAGAAGAAAACCCTGCAGTCAAACAAACTAATCAGAGCGGCTGAGAGAGGAACTACCCCCGCGAAGAGCGGAACAATCTGGCGACGAATGGATGGGTGACTGGGGAAGATGTACTGCAGGTGATGAGTGATAGGTCGCAGGTGTGGTGGTGAGCTGCTGTCCAGACCACGCCTCCGCTGAGTCACCTGATGTCAGGGGAAGCACACAGACACA
>NW_019459574.1:0-496 GCF_002814215.2 Seriola lalandi dorsalis | reverse complement strand
CCGTCCAATTAGAGCTGATGTTTGGGAACAATGCAGAGCATTGGGGACAACAGCGGGAAAGGTTAACTTGACAAACCAGCTCCTTTCCTCAGGTAGAAATAATGAAGTGTACGACCACAATCAAACTTCAGAGTTGTCCGATCACCTTCGCATCCTGCAGTTAGAGAGAACATGAAACCAACACCAACCGTGTTCTTCATGTGTTAAAGCTGCTGAACTAGGTTTGATTCGTTTGGTTTTGTTTTGTTTTCTACGTGAAAATGACATCAGCCAGCGGTGCGGCAAAGAGAGATGCAGCCCTTTAAATGTGCCAAATATATTTGACCAAATTAGATTCTGGCATGAAATCATCTCCAAAATCCCAGCAGAAAGAAACTCGTTGTTACGCAGTTTCTCTCAGAGTTCATATTTGAGGATATCTGAAAACCGATACCGGTGTTATTACTTCACGTTTCTGGGATGTCTGTTTTATGTTGCTTTGATTGGTGGGTGTGTG
>NW_019459573.1:0-546 GCF_002814215.2 Seriola lalandi dorsalis | reverse complement strand
CAAAAGTACAAAAATACAATAACTGGTCAGAGCTTTCAGTATGAAAATGATTTCAGGAGGTAATAAAATAGCTCATTTTCCTTTACTGAAAACAACTTTCCGTCCCGTTTTTCAAAATAAAACCTTCCCTGTAACACACAGAGTTATCAAAATAAGAGTCTTTCATTTAGGTCATAACTTCGAAAACGAACACTGGTATCATTACAGATGCATTTGACTCTGAACACATGCATGCATGCGTGTTTTATCAGGTGTGTTTGATTCGTGGAGCAGGACTGTCACATGCAGGGGGAAATCCCGCGAAATCCCGAGATCCACGTGGTCGATCAGAGGACAAAACAGTGTGGAAACCCCGCCGGACACCGCCCACTGTGGGCTGCATCAAGCTGCAAAACGTTAGGAAGACCGGAAACTGGCACACAGAAAACAAATGGTGCAGAAGAACAGAGATTGGATGAAAACTGAATGTTTTAGGGGGGGGGGGTCAAGATGTCAGTCCTTCTTCAACCGCTGATTTCACCATGTAAATAAAAAGTTCTTTTACAC
>NW_019459572.1:0-810 GCF_002814215.2 Seriola lalandi dorsalis | reverse complement strand
GTCATAAAAACGTCATAGTATAGTAAGGCATAAAAACATCATAGTATAGTAAGGCATAAAAAGTCATTGTATAGTAAGGCATAAAAAGTCATAAAAACGTCATTGTATAGTAAGCCATAAAAACATCATAGTGTAGTAAAGCATAAAAAGTCATAAAAACGTCATAGTATAGTAAGGCATAAAAAGTCATAAAAACGTCATAGTATAGTAAGGCATAAAAACATCATAGTATAGTAAGGCATAAAAAGTCATTGTATAATAAGGCATAAAAATTTCATGAAAACGTCATAGTATAGTAAGGCATAAAAATGTCACAAAGATGTCATAGTATAATAAGGCATAAAAATTTCATAGTATATTACAGCACAAAAATGTCATAGTATAGTAAGGCATAAAAATTTCATAAAAAATTCATAGTATAGTAAGGCATAAAACTCATAAAAACGTCATAGTATATTACGGCATAAAAATGTCATAGTATAGCAAGGCATAAAAATGTCATAAAAACGTCATTGTATAGCAAGGCACAAAAATGTCATAGTATAATAAGGCATAAAAATGTCATAGTATAGTAAGGAATAAAAATGTCATTAAAACCGTCATAGTATAGTGAGGCATAAAAATGTCGTAGTATAGTAAGGCACAAAAATGTCATAAATATGTCAAAGTATAGGAAGGCATAAAAATATCATAAAAACGTCAAAGTATAGTAAGGCATAAAAATGTCATAAAATGTCATAGTATAGTACGGCATAAAAATCTCATAGTATAGTACGGCATAAAAATCTCATAGTATAGTAAGGCATAAAA
>NW_019459571.1:0-431 GCF_002814215.2 Seriola lalandi dorsalis | reverse complement strand
TCATAGTATAGTAAGGCATAAAATGTCAAAATACGTCATAGTATAGTAAGGCACAAAATGTTCCCAGTGAGATTTGAACCAAGAACGCTGCGAGTGAGAGACAACTATCTTAACTACTGCACCACCATGGTGAACAACCACCAAAATAGGATATAGTTAGCCATGAAAAAGTTTTGATATAGTTCGGCATGAAAATGTCAAGAACTGTCATAGTATAATAAGGTATAAAAATGTCAAAAAAACATCATAGTATAGTAAGGCATAAAATGTCAAAATACGTCATAGTATAGTAAAGCATAAAATGCTCGCAGTGGGATTTGAACCAAGAACACAGTGGATGAAGGACAACTATCTTAACCACCGCACCACCATGGTGAACTAGTACAAAGGTAGTATATAAATAGGTATGAAAACATTTTAATATAGTAAGG
>NW_019459570.1:0-642 GCF_002814215.2 Seriola lalandi dorsalis | reverse complement strand
GACATTTTTTGACATTTTTATGCTTTACTATATTATGAAATTTTATGCCTTACTATACTATGATTTTTTAAAAATTTTTTGCCTTACTATACTATGATGTTTTATGACATTTTATGCCTTACTATACTATGACGTTTTTGGGACATTTTTATACCTTACTATATTATGACATTTTATGCCTTACTATACTATGACGTTTTTTGACATTTTTATACCTTAATATATTATGTCATTTTATGCCTTACTATACTATGACATTTCTTGACATTTTTATGCCTTACGTTACTATGACGTTTTTTTGACTTTTTTTTGCCTTACTATATCACGACATTTTATGCCTTACTGTACAATGACATTTTTTTTCCATTTTCATGCCTTACTATACTATGACATTTTTTGACATTTTTATGCTTTACTATATTATGACATTTTTTGCCTTACTATACCATGATGTTTTTGGGACATTTTTATACCTTACTATATTACGACATTTTATGCCTTACTATACTATGACATTTTTTTTCCATTTTCATACCTTACTATACTATGATGTTTTTTGACGTTTTCATGCCTTACTATACTATGACATTTTTTGACATTTTTATGCTTTACTATATTATGACATTTTTTGCCTTACTATAC
>NW_019459569.1:0-606 GCF_002814215.2 Seriola lalandi dorsalis | reverse complement strand
CATAAACTTGAAGTACTCCCATTTTTGTGTATATTCATTGTCCGCAATTTCATTAAAAATTTCACTGGCTAGAATTTTTATACTATCATTAAAACAATTGTCTTTAAGAAGGGCATTATTAAATTTCCAGTATCCTCGTAGTTTGGTCGTATTCTGTGAGCCCCCTAATTTCAGAGTGATTTTCTTATGATCTGACAGTGGAGCAACAGAATGGGAGATATCTTTCACATACTGAAGTGCAGAGGAAGAAACTAAAAAAACATCAATCCTGGATCTAGATGAAAGGTTACTATTAGACCATGTAAATTCCTGTATATCTGGGTTAAAAAAACGCCATGTATCGGCCAGAGAGAGATCTGAGCAAAGTTTCAAAACAATATTGTTGTTCAGAAAAGATTGACACAGTTTTGGGGGGAATCTATCTATTGCATCATCAGGACACTCATTAAAGTCGCCAGCTAAAATTACATAAGAGTTAGAATATTTGTGTAATAGCTCATTTATTTTTGAGGTTATCTGACTAAAAAGCACCTTATTGGACGAGTGAGAGTTATGCCCATAAATATTACATACTATAAAATTTGAATTATCATGCCTGAAAATTAT
>NW_019459568.1:0-493 GCF_002814215.2 Seriola lalandi dorsalis | reverse complement strand
ACAAAGAAGCTTTAATTTGAAGGGATTTTCAGCATAAAATCCTCTAAAATTGGCCTAAACTGTCAAACAGCTCTTTAGTCTGTCAACGACTGCTTGATTTAATCACCACATTAACGTTTGAAACATCCATCAGAGTGAATGTTATAAAGAGACATTAAAGAGACTCACCGCTGAGAGAGACGAGGATCAGACAGACCAGCACAGACTCCATCATCAACTGACAGAGGAAACTGCTGCTGCTGCTGCTGCTGCTGCTGTTAGAACCAGCAGAGCGTTTCAGACAAAACAACACCTGACAGCTTCACTGCAGGGACACGTGGGACTGTGGACAGGCTGGGTATTTGTCTCTGACTTTGGAAAGCTTCTGTTTAATAGTGATAATTTTGTATTGCGGTGTTTTTCAATGTCATTGCTAACCCTAACCCTTCAGATTTTTTTTCATGTCTACCCTTTTTGACCCTGTCAGTTTCTTACCATTAACTACAGGTTAGCT
>NW_019459567.1:0-584 GCF_002814215.2 Seriola lalandi dorsalis | reverse complement strand
CACATTATGCCACCTTTGCTTGTTTACATTGAACCAGACAATGCTGGTTGGTTGCCACGATGTGTGTGATTTCAGCATGATGGTGTTTCGGGATCAGAGGTGTGACGTAACACAACAGCGGCACCTTTGTACCTTATAAGGAATTGGGGATTGTGTTGTAAGGACTTCAGTTATTCAGTTCACATGCTGAAACTGACACTACAGACCCAGCCTATTTATTTCAGATGTTGTTCTCCACATACAGTTCTGCATGATGATGTATTTTTATAGTCCAGCCCTGCAGTTATCATCACCCTAGTTCCCTCCATTAAAAGTCACTGGGATTCTTCCATTGTCTTTTGGATTATTTGAGAAAATAAACAACAGTTTATGATCCTGACAGGTTTAGTTCAGCAGGATCATCTTCACTAATGAACTCCACTTTATGATGTTTGAAGCCTAAAAACAATCAGCAGAAGTTAAAAGCTAATGTTAGCCTATAAACCAACTACACCACGGTCACATGACTTCACCGTCACCACCACTAAACTTCAACTAATTTGATTTAGCTCTTATCTCTTCTATAAAAAGCCTTTCCTCTGACA
>NW_019459566.1:0-496 GCF_002814215.2 Seriola lalandi dorsalis | reverse complement strand
TAACTGCTCTGTGATAATAAGTCTCTGAACTAGGAGTGACAGTGGAAAGCCACACGGTGGTGCTGCAGGACAGTATTTTATTCTCTGTAGCAAAGTATGATGACATTACTGAAAAATGATATCTCTGATTTGATTGAGACTAACCTACTTGAAAAGTCAGTCAAGTCGGATTTGATTATCAATATACCTATATACAAAGATAGTATACATACCCTACATGAGCCATCATTTTAATTTATGAGACATTTTTATAAACAAAGCCTTTATGTTCATTTTAACAAACATACCACACCCTTAAAGCTCAGTATTATCTCTAAATATAATAATAAATTCCAAACCCCATCTGATCTGTTAGTGTAGGTGCCTGACCCAACAGATAGACTACATCTACAGTACATGGAAATTTACCAACTACAGCCACAAATGTGTGATCCCTGCTTTTACTGGATTGTATTCATTTGCTTCCCAGCCAGCTCAAGCAACTGGACGGCAGGAG
>NW_019459565.1:0-567 GCF_002814215.2 Seriola lalandi dorsalis | reverse complement strand
GACGTTTGGATAGTCTGCCGACAGAGAGTATTTGTAAGATTTCAACAGTTATAATATAAGTAATAAATTGAGATTAAACAATCCAGCTGTTTTGGTAATGCTCACCCTCACCACTTACTGGTTTACTGATTGTTGGTTGAATACTTGCATCGGCCATACCAACAGCACAGACCCCAATCTGATAAGATTTTTGCTTTAACATGTTTTATTACAGAAAGTGTTTGAAACCCGTGACCAGAATAGTCATACATTCTGCCATCGTGTTCCTTATAGATGGAATTATAGCGAAAATATTTTTTGCATTGTTGAACATTAGTCCAGCAACAAGAATGTTCAAGGAAGATCAGTGAAATATACTCTGTAAACTCCCTGCAGGACAGACTACAGGACTGGACTATCCAAATAAAGTGTGAACGACATTTGACAATGCCACAATAGTTCAGAAACAGTATATTCAAATCTTACAACTCTGGCAGTTGCATGACATGAAACTGCGATAGTGAATGCAAATGTCAGAGTCAATACTTACAACTGTTAACCAAGGGAAATGGTACACAATTTTTTTTT
>NW_019459564.1:0-537 GCF_002814215.2 Seriola lalandi dorsalis | reverse complement strand
CAGTTCAGAAGATACTGAACCCAGAATTACTCCCCATGTGAAGTGTTATGTGTGGTAGAAAAGCGCTTTACTGTATAGGTAGAAAAAGTGCTGTGTGTATGTGGGTGGTAATGTCAAACTGCTTTTACTGGTGCTTTATAGCTGCAGTCCATTTACCTACATGAAACAAATAGCAGGTGTGCTTGAAAATACCCACACAGTCCGTGTTCCCAGAACCCACCACGCTGCTGCGCCTCTCATTGGGCTCGTGTGGTTAAAATACGGGCCCTTACTCTTATTTCTAAACCAATGTATTAAGGTGGTGCAAAAATCTAAAATATAAAGTGTCGCAAAAGTAACAAGCTTCTCGTAACTGGGGGAATAAAGGAGTATTCTGTAACCTTCAGATGAACTCATGAATATTTCATTATAATGATATTGTTGTGATAGTTTATGGGTAAAAAAAAATCCTGATCTGAATGTAAATTAAATGCCCTCCATCTCCACAGTTCCACAGTTGCCTGAGCTCGAGAGGAGCGGGAACAAATATGTATTTTC
>NW_019459563.1:0-550 GCF_002814215.2 Seriola lalandi dorsalis | reverse complement strand
TCAATGGGGAGTCAGATGTGTTCACAGGGGGTGGGAGGAGGAATGTCCATGAGTCTTTCTGGTTTTACTGCACATTCTCCATCATCTTGAGGAATTCTGGGAAAGACAGGCGATGGAGCAGAGTCATTATTACCCCAAACACAGTGTTCATCATCCTCACAAAGGATAAAGGTTGAAAAAATAATTCACAATTTACACAATATATAAATTCAACTGTAAGTAGCCAATATTAGGGTTATTAAAATCTCATCAAACATCAGAAATATAGGAATGCTCTGAGGCTGCTATCACCATCACCATCATCATCATCATCATCATCATCATGCACGTACCGTCAAAGTCCAGCATGCCGTCAGCGTTCTTGTCTCCATCCTTCATCAGCTCATCAATCTCATCCTCTGTGATGGGCTCGCCGGTGCTGCGGATGATGAGGGCGAACTCCTCTCTGTCGATGTAGCCGTCGGCGTTCCTGGACAAAACACAGAAATTGTAAACATAAACAAACACTAACATAAGGAAACAAAATACTGCCAGCCAAAAAAAAAAAAAA
>NW_019459562.1:0-433 GCF_002814215.2 Seriola lalandi dorsalis | reverse complement strand
AGATGTTAGTATAGACAGATGTTAGCACAGATAGATGTTAGTATAGACAGATGTTAGCACAGTCAGATGTTAGCACAGATAGATAGTAGTATAGACAGATGTTAGCACAGTCAGATGTTAGTATAGACAGATGTTAGCACAGATAGATGTTAGTATAGACAGATGTTAGCACAGATAGATGTTAGTATAGACAGATGTGAGCACAGTCAGATGTTAGCACAGCTGCCCTCTCTTCACTGAGACTGTACCTTGCAGGTTGATCAGGGCCTCAGGGTTCTGCTGGGACAGTCGGCTCAGACTCTGTAGCTGACAGCACCTGTGGGCGACTCCCCAACTGCGCTGCCACCTGCAACACACATCACCATGGTAACATGTACACAGCCTTTAATTAAAGATCAACAGTCCCAGTCATATATGTTTACTATTATTATAA
>NW_019459561.1:0-557 GCF_002814215.2 Seriola lalandi dorsalis | reverse complement strand
GAGATGAACATGGAGATGCTTTCTGCTGGTTGTTCTCTTCTTCATCACTCCAGCTAGAACACAGGTGGGAACCTTCCTTTACCTGGTGAACTGCTCACCTCTTCTTTGTCCCACTGTTCACATCTCTGTGATTCTCCCTCCATCATCTTCATGTTTCTTCATCTCATTTTACAACCATTTATTATCAGTTACAAACATTTGTAACTGGCGAAAAGCCTTATTGCAAAGTGTGAAACACATCATTTATTAGAGGAGCTACAGTATATGCTTTACGCAAGTTTTGCTATTGCTTCATAGCTAACATTAGCATTAGCAGCAGCCCAACAATTATAACTGGTAAAAAGATAAAACACATCATCATTTATAAATGAGTTACTATAAGGCTCCTTTACCAGTTATAAATGGTCATAACTCATTAGTAAAATTAAGCATTAACTTGATCTTGCCAAATTTCAGCCTGCATCAATGTATGAAAACTGCATTATAACTCCTTTATTATAGTTTAATTTATGATTTTATAAAGTGTTAAACACTGAATTAATAACTTAATTATAAAC
>NW_019459560.1:0-496 GCF_002814215.2 Seriola lalandi dorsalis | reverse complement strand
GGGGGCCCCAGGCTGTTAGAGGGCCCGTGAAGGCTGACAAACTTTACTCCACAGCCGTGTCTCAAAATGCGACGCTCTCTACCGTAAACAACCAATGGAAGATTTGCGATGAACTCTCAGTAGGAAACCTCCCTAAAGGTACGCCCCATTCACAGCTCATTCACATGTTTGTCTGGCTGATGATTGGTCGACTGAACAGAGCCACATCAGAGCTCTAGAATTGCCACTGTACATAACTTAATGATAGTGCCCAAGAAAAAAAAAAAATGCTCTGCTCACCAAAAACTGAAAAATCATGAACATTTCAGAGAAAACGGGGCTTTTTCAAGGATGAAGAAATAAGTTAACTTATAGCTTTCCTGCAGCAGGGGAAAGAAATGAAGCCTTGAAAGTCGATCCACTAGGTGCCTTAACTTTTCTTGATGTCTTAAAAACCCCTCTGTGTTTGAACGACCTGTGTTCCAACACCCTCTGATGCACTATCAGGACTGTAGGA
>NW_019459559.1:0-591 GCF_002814215.2 Seriola lalandi dorsalis | reverse complement strand
ATATCATAAAAATGTCATAGTATTGTATGGCATAAATAGTCATATAAAACCTCATACTATCTTAATGCATAAAATGTCATAAGAACATCATAGTATAGTATGGCATGAAATATCATAAAAACGTCATAGTATAGTATGTCATAAAAAGTCATAAAACGTCATAGTATATTAATGCATGAAATTTAATAAAAATATCATAGTATACTATGGCATGAAATTTAATAAAAATATCATAGTATACTATGGCATAAAATATTATAAAACCTCATAGTATTGTATGGCATAAATAGTCATATAAACGCCATAGTATAAAAATGCACGAAATGTCAGAAAAACGTCATAGTATACCATGGCATAAAATATCATAAAAATGTCATAGTATTGTATGGCATAAATAGTCATATAAAACCTCATACTATCTTAATGCATAAATTGTCATAAGAACATCATAGTATAGTATGGGATGAAATATCATAAAAACGTCATAGTATAGTATGTCATAAAAAGTCATAAAAACCTCATAGTATATTAATGCATGAAATTTAATAAAAATATCATAGTATACTATGGCATAAAATATTATAAAACCTC
>NW_019459558.1:0-614 GCF_002814215.2 Seriola lalandi dorsalis | reverse complement strand
GATAGATAGATAGATAGATAGATAGATAGATAGATAGATAGATAGATAGATAGATAGATAGATAGATAGGTTTAGGGTTAGGTGTTGTATAGCCTGATGGCAGTGGGAACAAAGGATCTCCTGAACCTCTCTGTTCTGCAGTGCAGTGAGATGAGATGTTTGCTGCAGCTGTAGCTGCTTCTCTGTCCTGCCAGAATGTTGTGGAGAGGATGGTTGGTATTGTCCAAGATGACCTCCATCTTACATTGCATGCATCTCTCCACAATAGTCCTGAGTGAGTCCAGACTCCTGCCAAGCACAGACCCAGCCTTTTTTACCACCACTGACTGATAAAACATGTGCAGCATTTCACTACAAACGTCAAAGGACCTGAGCCTCCTGAGGAAAAAGAGCCGGCTCTGCCCCTTCAGGTAGTTGGCATCCATGTTCAGGGACCAGTCCAGTTTACTGTCCAGGTGCACACCTAGGTATTTATAATTGTGCACCACCTCAACGTCCTTCCCTCTAATGTTGACTGGCTGAAGGGTGGGCCTAGACCTAGAAAGTCCATGACCATCTCCTTGGTCTTGGAGGTGTCCAGAAGGAGGCAGTTCTTGTCGCTCCATTCACTGAAG
>NW_019459557.1:0-488 GCF_002814215.2 Seriola lalandi dorsalis | reverse complement strand
TTTAACATCTGGAGCGACTCAGGTGAGTCTCATGTCCAGGTGAGTTCACACAGGTAAATAATGAAGATATCTCCGTCTTCAGGTTTCATGAACGTTCCCCTCACCTGCTCCGACACGTGGAGATCATTCATTCGAACATGATCTAAATAAACACAATCAGAGATGATTCATCATAAACTCATTATACACTTTAAGGACCTCGTGTCAGATCCAGGATCTGTGATTTATCTGAAGTCACAGACCTGATCACTGTTAATATGATCAGACTGGATCAATGGAACATGATCAATAATCAGCTGCTGATGCTGCTGAGGTGAGACGTGTGGATCAGACTATTTCCTGGAGTGAAGAAACAGACTCAGCAGTTTGATCCATGATGAAAATAATTATTAGTCACAGCCTCATTTAAATCGTCAAGTTTCCTCCTTTTACTTCAGTCTGAAGACGGAGAATTTCACAGTGTGTTAAACTGGGGGGGGGGGGGGGGG
>NW_019459556.1:0-573 GCF_002814215.2 Seriola lalandi dorsalis | reverse complement strand
TGAGTGTTTGTGTGGAGGAAGAGGAGGACAGAGCAGAGTCTCCAGGATCCATCTGTCCGTCGATGAAGAGTGATGGGTCCAAACATGACCCTCCAGACTTCAGTACTGAACCTGGACCCTCAGACTCACAGTAAGAGACCTGCTACAGACCTGTGAACCTCCAAACTGTCTCTGTAACAGTGTTCAGTGTGTTGAGCTGCTGCAGTCGACGTCACTGGAACAGAAAATAACTTCTTCCTGGTTCTTCTGTCTCATCAGTGTGTTGATACTGGCTGCTGGTTTCTTGTAAAATGATCTGATCAAAGATTAGATTTTTGCTGCAGCTGATGAACATGACTGATTTACAGAGGCCAGTAATTAAAGGGAAGTTTTTACAGATTCACATCTTCAGTAGGAACCAATGAGCTCAGAGCTGAGAGCCACAGACAGAGGAGGGAAGAAATGAGAGACGGACGAACACACTGTTGGTTTGTTGTCAAGAACAAAAATGAATGCTCCTATAATGACACACCAGACTGTCTTTACCATCACTGATGTGTCTGCAGATGTAACTGCCACACTGTGTGTTTGTCC
>NW_019459555.1:0-558 GCF_002814215.2 Seriola lalandi dorsalis | reverse complement strand
GCGAAGAGAAATGATGCACAAGTAAAGGAAGACGCTCGACAGGAAAAACACAAAAAGAGCATTTTCCTGTGTGAACAGCTTGCAGGAGGAAGCTCAGAGGGGCCGGTGTGGGTGTGAGGATGAGACCAAAACAGTCCCAGCCATAACAGGTGAGTCATATACACACACGCACACACGCACACACACACACATACACCGCTCTGTCTGCTAGTCTTTTCTTTCCACCACTCCCTGAAATAAAGAAAAATGAGATAAGACTCCAGCCTTAGGTTTTAAATGCAGCTCAGTCCAGTTTCTAGAAAAAACACAGGTTAAAAAAATAAAAAAAAGAAAGCAGGGCGGGGGGTGGGGTGGGGGGTATTGCTCTCCCCTCCCCCCGCTGTACTTAATAGATTGCTGAAACGACTGGTGCGCAACCAGGCATATCCTTTTCACATCTTTGCCAAGACAATCCCTCTCCTCAACCAAGGCCAATTTGGGCTGGAAAAAAAAAAAGAGGCAGGGAGCCCAGTGCAGACAGAGAGGGTGAAGCAGATCTCATCATCTCCTTGGTCATAA
>NW_019459554.1:0-562 GCF_002814215.2 Seriola lalandi dorsalis | reverse complement strand
AAGAAGGGCATCAACCCAGCAGCAGGACCGGTACCTGCTCCTTTGTGTGAGGAGGAACAGGAGGAGCACTGCCGGAGCCCTACAACATGACCTCCAGCAGGATACTGGTGTGCATGTTTCTGACCAAACTGTCAGAAACAGACTCCATGAGGGTGGCATGAGGGCCCCACGTCCTCTAGTGGGACCTGTGCTCACAGCCCAGCACCCTGTAGCTCGACTGGCATCGCCAGACAACACCAGAATTGGCAGGTCCTCTGGCGCCCTGTTCTCTTCTCAGATGAGAGCAGGTTCACAGTGAGCACATGTGACAGGTGTGAAAGAGTCTGGAGACGCTGTGGTGAAAGTTATGCTGCCCGTAACATCATCCAGCATGAGCAGTTTCGTGGTGGGTCAGTGATGGTCTGGGGAGGCATATCCTTGGAGATTCTCACAGACCTCCATGTCACAGCCAACGGTACCCTGACTGCTGTTAGGTACCGGGATGAAATGCTCAGAGCGATTGTCAGACCTGATGCTGGTGCAGTGGGCTCTGGGTTCCTCCTGCTGCAGGACAACGCTGGTT
>NW_019459553.1:0-557 GCF_002814215.2 Seriola lalandi dorsalis | reverse complement strand
AAAAAAAAGGGTCTGAATATGTGGAGGTTCAGTGAAGGTGATACTCACAGTCTGGGGATGATGTTCCCTGCATACTGGACCAGCTCATAGAGATCTGCCACCTTGCGTCCCTTAGCAAACTCATCAGTCAGATAAACCTCCAGGTAGTGGAGTTCGTCAGAGATGGCCATGTCTGAGAAGACTGTTAGGGACCAGCGCAAACCCACTATGACTTATCCACATGCAATCATCATTGCTTGCAGCATGTCAAGCGCATCATGTGGCTCTCCAAAAATGTCAGGAAAGAAATCTGACAAGGACCAAGTAACATTTCTGTAACACACACTCTATTTTCTTTGATCCAGCTGTCGACACAGGCTGCGTAATGTCTCACATTTCACTCAGACTACTGCTCGTAAAACTGGCCTGAAGCGTATTTTTCAGGCTTCCATTTGACATGAACAACAACGATTGCATATTGTGCTCTGAACTCTACCAATATGCGCCTGCAATACTGCGCCTGAATGCATCCTGCAAAGACACAGACAACTGAAGGTGCTGCTGCTCTGCTAAAATAC
>NW_019459552.1:0-467 GCF_002814215.2 Seriola lalandi dorsalis | reverse complement strand
GCCGTCGTTGGTAGGCTGTCAACCTTGACAGATGTGTTTCCACTAACGGTGTACTAAAAGGTTGCAGATGGCGCACGGGCGGATGCTTTCAAGGTCAAAAGGTGAATTGCGAGTGTGCGGGTGTGAAAACTGAGGCAGCATTTAAAGAGTTGATATTATAGTGTATGTCAAGGTTTCTCTTTATGTAGTGCTTGATGTCATTGAGACTCACTTTATAGGTGCTCGCTGACCTGTGCATCAATAAAAGTTGCATCCAAAGCTACACTGTAAATGCAAACATTGTCCTGACTTAAGATGAAACAGTGCATTTAACTTAATTCATACTAGTTTTTTAAGTTTACTTACTTACATCAAGTTTTCTGCACTTTTTATATACATACTTGTTTCATTAAGGTATATGAACTTAGTTTTTTTGAGTGTGTGGCATGGTTCGTGGTATGAGACTTAAGTTACTGAGCTGTGCACCC
>NW_019459551.1:0-593 GCF_002814215.2 Seriola lalandi dorsalis | reverse complement strand
CTGTCAATAATCAGGAAAAACACAAAGACAATTAGGAAAAATATGAAAATCAGATGTTTTTCTGTAATTAATGTGGTGGCTTGTTTTTCTATGAAACATTTTACTTTTCATCGAACAAAAGAGCAAAACGTCTCAAACGTCTCAAGTGAAAACACAGTATTAAATAAACAAAAGTGATATTTGAAATCAATTCAAACAAGATTAAATTAATTAATTTATTATTCCAATTTCATAAAAATTCAAACACAATTCGTTAATTAAATTACAAACTCTCGTTCAAGTGATTTAGTTTGACACCGAACGAGGAGCTTGTTCAGTTTGCGACACATGACATCAGCTTACACACCTCTGACCTTTGACCCTTCAGTCACAAACCTGTCTCTTTGATTGACAGGAGGAAAACTGCACCTGTTTTGTTTTTAGCTCCATTTCAGCAAAAAGGTCACGTCAGCACTTTCATATTTTTAACGACCTGAAATGATTCGCTGATGAATTGATTAGTGGTTTCTGGTAAGTGATTGACCCTATTGGTTATTTGTCAAATAAAAGTACCTTTGTGTAATGTACTATGTATTACAGTAAATTACATGTAT
>NW_019459550.1:0-944 GCF_002814215.2 Seriola lalandi dorsalis | reverse complement strand
TTTTTTTTTTTTTGACTTACAATATTATGATGTTTTATGCCTTACTATACTATGAAGTTTTATGCCTCACTATACTATGACGTTTTTATGCCTTACTATACTATGACGTTTCATGCCTTGGTATAATTTGATGTTTTTATGTCTCATTATACTATGATTTTTTTTTTACTTAATTTACTATGACATTTTATGCCTTACTATACTATGATTTTTTTATGACTTACTATACTATGATTTTTTTGACATACAATATTATGACGTTTTATGCCTTACTATACTATGACGTTTTATGCCTCACTATACTATGACGTTTTTATGCCTTACTATACTATGACGTTTTATTGCTTACTATACTATTTTAGTTTTTACTTACATTATTTTGACATTTTATGTCTTACTATACCATGCTGTTTTATTTCTTACCATACTATGACGTTTTTATGTCTTTCTATAATTTCACTTTTTATGCATTACTATACTATGATTTTTTTTTACTTACAATATTATGACGTTTTATGCCTTACTATACTATGATGTTTCATGCCTTGGTATAATTTGATGTTTTTATGTCTCATTATACTATGATTTTTTTTTACTCAATTTACTATTACATTTTATGCCTTACTATACTATGACGTTTTATGACTTACTATACAATTTTTTTTTTGACTTACAATATTATGACGTTTTATGCCTTACTATAATATGACGTTTTTATGACTTACTATACTATGATTTTTTTTTACTTACTATACTATGACGTTTTATGCCTTACTATACTATGACGTTTTTATGACTTACTATACTATGATTTTTTTTTACTTACTATACTATGACGTTTTTGACTTACAATACTATGACATTTTATGCCTTACTATAATATGACGTTTTATGCCTTACTATACTATGATGTTTTTATGACTTACTATACTATGATTTTTTTT
>NW_019459549.1:0-576 GCF_002814215.2 Seriola lalandi dorsalis | reverse complement strand
GTCATTTACTTCCAGTGGTAGAAGAATTCACATCACTTACTGAAGTTAAAGAATAGATGCAAAGTCCAAAACTGAAAACACAATTTGACATTCTCAGAGGACATCAGGGTTATGACTGTGATCAAAGCAGAACAGGAAGTGGCAAAAAGTACCTTTAACTGTACTTCAGTCCAGTACCTGAGTGAGTTTACCTGTTGTTGTTTACCTGTTATTGTTTACCTGTTGTTGTTTTTTACATATTATTGTTCAGCTGTTATTGTTTACCTGTTGTTGTTTACCTGTTGTTGATTACCTGTTGTTTTTTTTTGTTTTTTTTTACATATTATTGTTCACCTGTCATTGTTTACCTATTATTGTTTACCTGTTGTTGTCTACCAGTTGTTGTTGTTGACTGTCTTCTGTCCATGCAGCCAATCCAGAGAGCTTCGCCCTCTACTTCATGATGGGCGTCTGTTTCGGGCTGCTCATGGCACTCTGCCTCCTGGTGGCTGCCATCGCCTGCAGGACTCACCGCCACCGCAGACTGCCTCCCTCCCCCGAGAGGAGGCAGCTGAAGGAGTCCAGCGAGGAAGAGGA
>NW_019459548.1:0-496 GCF_002814215.2 Seriola lalandi dorsalis | reverse complement strand
TTTCATCATTGCTTTTTGCTGCACAGTATGTTATTATAAAGATGGCTGCTCTGTCATGAGGTTTAGACTCACCGGTCCAGAGAGTCCAGTCTGAAAGTACAAGAAGAGACCCAGATGTCTAGACAGTTCCCTGTATAGTTTAGTCATGCATTCCTTTAAGGTGTTAGAAAAACACCTGCATGTGGTGCTCTCACTTTCTCCTGTCATTCTCTCTCTGAACCTCTCTTCTCCTCTGGCGGCATGCCCCCTCTCAATATATGGAAGCCCCGGTGGTTCAGTCTCACCGTTACTTAATGCACTTCAGTACTCAGAGGGCCAGGTGAAAATACAAAGACTTTGTTCACTGCTAGATGGATCCAAAAAGAAATTAGATTAATTGGTTAGCCTGCCAGTTCAGTCACACCACCTGAGTGGAATAATGGCCACGTTTGGTTTGAAATCTCAAAGCATTAATGAAAAAGGAATGCACTAAAAGCTTGTGATTAGTCTTACATTT
>NW_019459547.1:0-477 GCF_002814215.2 Seriola lalandi dorsalis | reverse complement strand
CTTTCTCTGTCGTCTCCAACAAGCCGTAGCTCCTCCTGTTGCTGAAACACACTCTACACGTCTTTACACCCGTTGGTCTTTAACACTCAAACCCAGAAAGCCATGCACATGACTAGTGAGATATGACTGCAGAGTATAATCACACCAAGAGGACTTCACTGCACTACTCACTCTCAGATGATGTAATGACTAGCATCTCAGTGTCACTTAGACATAAATACAAATCTCAAAGATAGATGATCCTCACCCAGAATGGGTTGAATTAAACCGCCAACACTGTGATATCTCCTCATCATGACTTTATCATGAATAACATACAATACTCTAGTAAAAAAACCTGGACAGCAGAACTCTGGGTCCTGAGGACAAGACAGAGTCCTTAGACATGCTAACCTTTCTGTGAGGCTGGATTTAGCCACAGAAATGCTTTGAGCTAAATGCTAAAAAAAATGCCTGGTGTTGCTGGAGGAACCAGAG
>NW_019459546.1:0-489 GCF_002814215.2 Seriola lalandi dorsalis | reverse complement strand
CATAGAACATCTCTTTATTATTATTATTATTATTATTATTATTATTATTATTATTTAACAAGGACAAAATGCAATTATCACACTATTCTAACTCTAAATTATAAAAACATGAAATTTGTTCTCCAAATGGAAAACAAAAAATGGAGTTTGGGAATAATAACTTAATACTTTTAGCAAAGTACTTCATGCATGAATGTAATTTCTTAAAAACTACACCTATATTTGATGCCTATATAAATAAAATAATATTGTATAAAAATATGTCAAATGTTGTAATATTAAAATATGAATATCTATGCACTTTTAATACCTGACTGACTTATGTTTAATAATTTTTGTTTAGTTTTCATATTATTTATTTTCTTTCCTCTGACCTATAATGCTCTTATTCGTTTTTACTACTTGCTCAGTTATTTCTATTGTGTCTGCATTTATCTTACAGAAGAAGAAGAAGAAGAAGAAGAAGAAGAAGAAGAAGAAGAAGAAGAA
>NW_019459545.1:0-527 GCF_002814215.2 Seriola lalandi dorsalis | reverse complement strand
CAAACACACACACACAAACACACAAACACACACACACAAACACACTCACACACGCCCCGAGGGTTGAACAAGGATTGCTAGATTGTACTGCTGCAGGGTCAAGTGTGTTGAGCCCTTGGTGCTGGATCAGGTGCTTCCATCTCTAACACTCAGGGCTGTATATTCACCACTAACGCCACAACCACCTATTTATGGGCACACACACATCTCCATCTACTTTCCTTTAAGGAAGTGGTGACGTGTGCATGTGTGTGTGTGTGTGTGTGTGTGAAAACCTTTAATGGAAATGATGCCACGGTACGAACCCGATACTTTAAAACTCAGACATTTTTTCAAGAGTCCTTAACTTCACAAAAACGTATTTCATAAAAGTAACTTGTAAACATGTAGTCAAATTATTGCAGTGTTCTTTTTTTCTCTTTGCCACAGAGTTAAGACTGCGATAGAAACGTCAGCTTTACATTTTCACACACATCCAAACAAGAGTTTTGTATTTGACCCACACTAGTTTGCTGTATCTTTTGCTT
>NW_019459544.1:0-467 GCF_002814215.2 Seriola lalandi dorsalis | reverse complement strand
TTTCCATCCACATTTAAAGCGTCAGACAGACTGAAGGTTTGGACCAGCAGGGGGCGCCGCAGTCACGTGTTCTCTGTCTCATATTTACTATTTCCTGTTTAACACGATATGTACAAACGCTGCTGCGACTGTGGACGTGAGCGTCACAGATTATTATTGATCATGGTTTCTTGAAAAATAATCAATCGCTTATCAATATTGTTTTAATCATTTTAAAAATGTGTGTTTGTATATGAGACTTTGGTTTGTAGAGCCAGAGTCGAACCCACCTGGACTCTGTCACACTTGGTTTACATGTGTGTGTTCATGTGTGTGTTCATGTGTGTGTCTGTATGAAGGCTAGTGAGTGACTGTGTGAGAGGTCATCTCAGCTCGTTAGCGTGTGCTAACGAAGCGCCTGGATTAGAAAGAAGAAGAAGAAGAAGCGTGCGTGTGTGTGTGTGTTGGGGGGGAGTTCATGTCCGTGC
>NW_019459543.1:0-556 GCF_002814215.2 Seriola lalandi dorsalis | reverse complement strand
TTGGCTTGAATATTAAAATACTTGTTTGGAAACTTGCTGTGTCTGATTTGTTGTTAAGGAAACAAAACTGTTGCTACTGTAACTATATGTACCTAGGCTCAAATTAGGGTCAAAATGATTTTGAGCTTGTGAAGTGATGTTCAAAAATAATTCCAATGTTTGTAGTTGTAAATCAACCTTTGTAAACCTGTGAAATAAATCTGCAGGAAAAATCCAAGTTTGCGTATGTTAAACAATTGCGCTTGTGTCAGAGAGATTTGTATTTGTTGAAAGTCTGAATCAAAACTGCACAAATGATCAGTGATGAGGTTGAACAAAGACACTGTAAATGAAGAAATGGATTTGTTTCTCTCTCTCTCTCTCTCTCTCTCTCTCTCTCTCTCTCATAGCTTGTGATCAAGTATATTGTGTATTATCATTTCATTCAAACATAAATTTCACTTTTGGTCCAAAACCTTTTTCCTCAAGCCAGTGCCAAGTACTTCCAAGCTCCTGGCATCACCTGCCAGACAGAGCAGGAGGAAGAGCGAGTTGTCTTCCCTCCCAGAGACCAGGA
>NW_019459542.1:0-584 GCF_002814215.2 Seriola lalandi dorsalis | reverse complement strand
TTGATCCTCGGGTCAGCTGAATCAGCTACAGGTCACTCCAGAGCTGTGATTATGAAGCTCAATGCTGCACTCACGATGATACGTTTCACATCTGCACAGAAGTTGTCTTTTTTGGATTCCTTGTATTAGTATTTCAAGATTTCATCATTTTTGCTATGAATCATGACAAAATTTTGAGTTATAGGCTACACACAGTTAAGAGAAACAGCAAGTGTCCTGTTTCGTTCTCTAAATATACCATTGTTGATTCAAAATGGCTGTAATATTAATATAATCTTTAATAACATGAATTATATGACAGAATTGTGCATAAAAAACATTTTTAGAGTTTCCTATTTCCTATTCATTCCCCGTGTTATGTCCTATCTCAACATTAAAGTAGATTTGCATTACAACTCTGAAGGCTCCAAACGTGAGCACGTATGGGAGTTTTAAAGGTGCACTGATTATTTTTATTGGCCACATGGGGACAGAAAAGCTGAGGTAAAAGCTGAGAAATACCTCAGACATATTATAACCTTGTCAAATTGTCAAGGCGTTAGCAATCAGTTGCCTCTTTATCCATCCAGCAGACTCACAGCAAT
>NW_019459540.1:0-546 GCF_002814215.2 Seriola lalandi dorsalis | reverse complement strand
TTTTCTGCTGCTCGAAGTTAGACTCTGTGTCTCTCTTCTCTTACTGTAGTTTTTAGCCTCTAACAGCTGAAACAACCTGATAGGTTTATTGGAGAAAATCAAGTCATCAAATTTTTGCTCAACCAGCCTCATGAGCTGGCACTGCTTCATTTTAAAGTTATAATCTGTAACTTTTCCACATTCAAATGTCTAAAACAGCTAGACCTATTTTCTATTTGTTACACACAGTGAACCACAGCAGTATTACTGATCCACATGCTTGGTTATTCTGTCACGAGTACCTGTTCAGGTGTCACAGCTGCTCAGTGTTCAGTGACATGGTTGTTGTATAATGAATTCATACATGAATTCCCAGTGAGCTCTGTGTCTACAGAAACATCAGACAGGGAACCTGAGGCAGGTGTAGAGGTGATGAAGAGACTGGAGGAGAAATAAGATAGAGAGTCTCTGATCCAGGTCTCGAGAGGAACATGAAGGATTTACCAGGATTTCCTCCTCTGCTGTACTCACATCTCCTCCATATATCCTCCTCCTGTCTCACTCTCC
>NW_019459539.1:0-570 GCF_002814215.2 Seriola lalandi dorsalis | reverse complement strand
TGGCATAAAACGTCATAGTATAATAATGCATAAAAACACCAAAAAAACTCATAGAATAGTATGGCAAAAAAAAGTCAAAAAACGTCATACTATAATGAAGCATAAAAATGTCAAAAAACGTCATTGTATAGTAGGGCATTAAAGCTGCAAACATTTCTAATGTGCATGTCTTTGGACTGCAGAAACAAGCCAGAGTACTCAGAGACTTGATGTAAAGTCCAAACAGAAGCAGTCAAATGCCAGGTTTGAACCCACGACCTTTGGATTGCAAAGCAACAGTGATAACCACTCTACTATGGGGTCAGTTGTAAGACATATGAATTCATAGTATACGAACGGTTAAAAAGGTCAAAAAACTCCATAGTATAATAAGGCATAAAAAATGTCAAGAAACATCATAGTATAGTAGGACTTAAAAATATATAGCCGGATCACTCAGAGAACCTACCCACGTTCAGAGACTTAATGTAAAGTCCATACAGAAATAGTGAAATGCTAACGATTAAAAAAGTAAAAAAACGTCATAGTATAACAAGGCATAAAAATATAAAAAAACGGCATAGTATAGTA
>NW_019459538.1:0-592 GCF_002814215.2 Seriola lalandi dorsalis | reverse complement strand
TCTTTGCAGCAGCCATTAGAGCATTAGTGAGATCCAGCACTGATGTTGGGTGATAAGGTCTGACTCACAGTCGGCGCGTCCCAAAGAGGCCGGATGGGGTTAAGGTCAGGGCTCTGTGCAGGACAGGATCAAGTTCCTCCACACCAAACTGGAATCATCTCATATTGAAACAGGAAAAACATCTTCAGCAAACTGTTGCCTCAAAGTTGGAGGGCTGCTATTGTCAAAAATACTCTATAACTGTGTGTTGCCACTTGAAAAGCAGCCCAAGACCAAACATGCACAAAAGTAGGTGGACAAAGTTGTCCTGTCTACAAACTTTTGGCAATGTAGTTACATTTCTAACCTGCCTCTGGATCTGAATTGTGATGGACAATGATGTGTGTGCGGTGGAACAAATAGTGACAAAGCCTTTTATCTTCACAGGTTCCGGTTATAGATTTGAGTTTGACATAAACTTTTGGAAACAGAGTAAAAAAATAAAAAACATCTCCAAAATGTCAACTTCTCAGGAAATCTATAAAACAGTTTTGCCTTTGAGACATTTCAGAGAATTTTCTGAACCTCCAGGGGAGTTGACGTAAGATGATGT
>NW_019459537.1:0-632 GCF_002814215.2 Seriola lalandi dorsalis | reverse complement strand
CATTGACAGTTTTAATTAGGCACAAATCAAGTTTCCCCTCCACAGAGATCTGCCTACTCATTTTGGGTGCACAAAGGCATTGAAGAGACTCCCGTCTGTGTTTAAATGCAGGAAGAAACTTGATTTTCTTATAGTCTTCTTTATATATATATATGTGTATGTATAAGTCAGATGGGTGATGTGTGTGGTCTCATCTGCATCCAGAGAAGTTATTGTGATCTATCTATCTATCTATCTATCTATCTATCTATCTATCTATCTATCTATCTATCTATCTATCTATTCCCAAAAAATAGTGCACAATATTTTCTAAGCTCAAGCCTGTATCTTGGCAAAGGCAACCCCCCAAACATAAACATGGCTCCCCACAGTAAAGCTCTATACAGCCTGAAATGGGACCTGGAGCTGAATTGACAGCGTGGGCCGTGTCCTCCATCAGAGTGATTTCCCTCAACTCCAAATTAAGAAGAAAGCAGCTCCAGCTCTAAGCGGCTTGTTTGTGACTTAAGAAAAGTACAATGCTGTTATCTTGTTGGATTATGTTGAGAGGACATGGATGGAGTCCCTAATGAAAACAGGCTCTTGTATTTGCTGTCAGCTGCTCTGCACACACACACACACACACACACACA
>NW_019459536.1:0-529 GCF_002814215.2 Seriola lalandi dorsalis | reverse complement strand
GCGGGGCAGACAATCACCAAGGAGGGAAACAGGACAAAGACAGGAAGTAAAAACATTGAGACACACAAGGAAAACTCACTACAAAATAAAACAAGAAGTGACAAAATCCAAAACAAAGTCAAACATAAAATGTCTGCCATGGCAAACCATGACAGTACCCCTCCCTTATAAGGGTCGGATTCCAGAGAGGGTCTCTCCGGAGGTCGAGCCAGAGGATGGTGTCGCAGGTGAAACCCCTCTGGAGGGCGAGCAGGAGGCCGGTGAGGTGTTATTTTTTCACAAGCTTTCATCATGGGTTCACATGTGAGAGTCATTCTGCTGTCTGGCACTGAAATGAACTGAATTGAAATGAATGTAGTATGGACAAGGCAATTAAAACAAAACTGGCTATATGAAGACTAAAAATACATTTTAAAAATGTCATAACACACGGGAATGGGTGCACATTCAATCGTTTTCCCTCCACTTTTCTCTGTACTTTTTAACAGGACCTTGTTCACTGTGAAAGGACCTTCTTCTGAGGTGATAA
>NW_019459535.1:0-630 GCF_002814215.2 Seriola lalandi dorsalis | reverse complement strand
TTTTTCTCTTCTTAGAGGAGCAGCAAACACTGTGGGAATTCAAGGTGTGTGTATGTGTTTCTTATACCTGCCCAGGAACACCTGCTTTTTGTGTGTGCTGTTCATGCGCATACTGACCAGACCGGCTGATCCTTGTACTTAATGGATGGAACGGCCTGAGATTTGCCCCGTGGTGCACACTCAAGGGACTGAGGCATCAATAGGCAGAAGACACACAATTATAGTCAGCTCGACAAAACATACAAACACACACACACACACACACACACACACACACACACCAGTTACCCATAATATTCTTTGCACTACCCAGCCTTTCTCTGTTATTGCACTTGACTTTTTTGCCTCCTCTCTTCATTTTTATTCCACATTTTCCCCTGGATGCACCTTTGCAGACTCACATGGTTCTCACCTCTTCCATCCATCCATTAAAATGTATTATTAGTAAGCCCTTCTCCTTTTTTTCCAAACTCACTGCTCCCTTCTTTTTTACTGTATTCACATTTCATTAAATACTGTAACATACCTGCTCAATCTATAAATAATATATTTTCTGCCCTCAAATATGTGTGTGTGTGTTTCCCCTGGTGAATGTGTGCACCAGTGTGTGCAGTGTGTGTGTGTGTGTGT
>NW_019459534.1:0-569 GCF_002814215.2 Seriola lalandi dorsalis | reverse complement strand
GTGGGAGAGATGGTCTCACTAAGATAATGTCTGTGAGATTACACAAAGAGTGCGCAAAAAGCTCAGAGGCGCAAAGGCAAAAAAGCACACACAAACTGTGTCAACGTATGGCGGCTGACGAGTCCTCCTGCCTGAGCTGCGTGCACGTGTGATGTTAATCTGAGGGAAATTAAGACAGGAGATGTTTTAATTAGCAGAAACCAGGAGATGCTGCTAGACAAACACACACACACACACACTGCACACACTGGTGCACACATTCACCAGGGGAAACACACACACACATATTTGAGGGCAGAAAATATATTATTTATAGATTGAGCAGGTATGTTACAGTATTTAATGAAATGTGAATACAGTAAAAAAGAAGGGAGCAGTGAGTTTGGAAAAAAAGGAGAAGGGCTTACTAATAATACATTTTAATGGATGGATGGAAGAGGTGAGAACCATGTGAGTCTGCAAAGGTGCATCCAGGGGAAAATGTGGAATAAAAATGAAGAGAGGAGGCAAAAAAGTCAAGTGCAATAACAGAGAAAGGCTGGGTAGTGCAAAGAATATTATGGGTAACT
>NW_019459533.1:0-504 GCF_002814215.2 Seriola lalandi dorsalis | reverse complement strand
AAATCCATCCAGTGTAACAAATCAAACCAGCATGTATGTTCATATGTACTTATGAATATGTATTCATACGACACTGTGAGGCTCTTTGGATAGAAGCAACCTCCAAACTGCACATATTTCATTCACATAAATACACATTTTAAATTTTAAGCTTAAATTATGTGATTGTTGAGGGTTAAGCTCTAAAATCTGCATATCTGGATAAGTTGGAGCCTGGCTTAAAAAGAAAATAACATTAAATTAAAACTATGGTATATGACATACATGACATTTATCTTGAGTAAGTGAAAATAAAATTCTCATTTTTAATGCATCATGTACACTTTGAAATTTACTTTGGAAACCTTTTTGTCAACTCAATCAAAATATGTCAGGAACTCATCTGTAAAGCACTCTAATGTTTTTATGCCAAAATGTCTCTGTGAAAATCAATACAAAAGTATATTATTAGTAAATGCACTGGCAAAGTTATTTGCATTATGGAATTTCCCTCATCTCCTCTGA
>NW_019459532.1:0-579 GCF_002814215.2 Seriola lalandi dorsalis | reverse complement strand
TTATACAAACATTAACACGCACGCACACACACATACACAAACACACACTGCTGTTTGACCTCTGAGGTTCAGTTTGAGCATTAAATACCAATTAGGGTTGAGACGGGCCAAGCTGAGTCTGAGGGTGTGGAAAGGCCTTGAAGAGGCAACTTATTGGTCCCTGGGCATAAATGTGTGTGTGTGTTTGTGGTTGTGTGGTTGTGTGTGTGTGTGTGTGTGTGTGTGTGTGTGTTTGACTTCTACCAATGCTGGTTCACACTGTGAGTGCGTTAGGATAAGGATGTCGATGGATAAAATATCTCCCTATAGTCATAGTCTTACTTCATACGCACATACACAGAAACCCCATCTGGACATTATATTTTAATGTGATGTCCATGTTCTCCCTTGTTCATCTCTGTGAGAAACCTGGTTTTTGGCTCAACTTATTTTCTATTACATCATAGCAAAGGATTGAGCAGGACTGTTTCTGTTATCATATACTGTAGATGTTTAGAAAATGTGTCTTAATGATGGTAATGCTATGCTGTAAGACTTCGATAGCCCTATGGCTTAAGTTGGAGAAGTACAATAAGATGT
>NW_019459531.1:0-564 GCF_002814215.2 Seriola lalandi dorsalis | reverse complement strand
GTTTGGATGGTGGGTCCAGGTGGGCGGGGCTTGGTGACTGCTTTGTTGTGACATCACAAAGTTCCAGAAGTCCTGACGGCTGGTTTTAAGGCTCAGTTTCTGAATACAGGCTGTGTGCATTTCTCTGTGGACTGAGGCTTTGATACTTTCACAGTATTAATATAGAAGCTAGAGCTGATCTATAATCACACTACACATGGACACAGACCTTTTTAATATGTCTATTTACTGTTACAGCTGTGATCAGTTGTCTGCACTCCGACCAGTTTAATGTTCTTTAGTCTGATCAGCAGGTTGTTTTCCTCTGTGTTTGACGCTGTGGTCAGGGTGTTAATCTTTTAAAGGAAAGTCTACCATCGCCCTCAGTTTCCTGTTTGCCAGTAATAACACATCACAAAGAAAGGAAATAACTTCGTCACTTACCTGAGGCTTCACTCTTGTATCTCCTGGCCAGTGTTTCTTATATTTAACAGTGTGTTTCTTTTCCAGAGAGCGGTCCGTCTCCAGAGGACGTCAGCTATCAACAGATACTCATCAAACCAAACCAGACGAGAGGTACAGCTG
>NW_019459530.1:0-533 GCF_002814215.2 Seriola lalandi dorsalis | reverse complement strand
CTGAATAGCATGAGACAATATGCCTGTTGATGTGCCACAGTAAAGCACTGAAGTGAAGGGGGATATACCTGAAATGTCTCTTATCATCTTACATTTTACCACAGAACTATGATAAGTAGGTCAGTGAGCCTGAAAATATCAATGTCAAATGAATTTGTCTTGTACTGTAATAGACCCCAATTTAGGGGTGGGCGATATGGCAAAAATATCATATCACGATTTTTTTTAAATAAAATCACGATTTTGATTTTATCACGATCTTAAATTGGAAAAAGAAAAACAGACAATTTAGACCAAAGAACCTTTCTTAACAGATTTTATTTCAGATAGTCGCAGTTTTGCCTGCATGCGCAAACAACGTAAAGTTTAAGGTAAACAACAACAACATTCTAATAAAGTGCACTCTTGCAAAAGTAGTAACAGAAAGTAAAATATCAATCAAAGACATTACTGACAGTCATTTCTGTGCAAACTTTGCAAATTACATTTGCTTGCGCTTGATCAGTTGCGGAAAATCCAAACCAATTCCATAT
>NW_019459529.1:0-497 GCF_002814215.2 Seriola lalandi dorsalis | reverse complement strand
AGCTCCTTTTCCACTGGTCAAAAAACCCGCTGAGACACACTAACATCAGGCTTTTGTCGGCAATGGAAAAGGGAACAATCAACATTCACACCCGGGTCACATGACTCTGCAGTAGCTGTGGGTGTTCATCAGCTCTGGCTCTGATCATCATTGATGTAAAAACAACACCAGGGTGAACACATAAATGTTCGCCCCTTGTCCTGTTGTAATGACTCCAGCACAAACACGGTAGACACACCTGTCACCTGTCCAGCACAGTGCTGTTACACCAGAAACACCTCAGCTACACTGAGCTCAGGGATGACAGAGTGAACCGCAGCCCTGAGATTGGTTTCTAAAACACACAATCACTTATGGAAGCGTCTCACACGGCGGCTCTGACACTGAAAGGAGCTCCAACCTGAAGATGAGACGTGACGAACCCGTTTTACCAGTTTGCAGCTCACCTCACATCTGTGTGTGTGCTCTGTAAATGCAGTTGTGTGTGTGTCTACTCC
>NW_019459528.1:0-532 GCF_002814215.2 Seriola lalandi dorsalis | reverse complement strand
AGGTCTACAGCCGTTAGAAGGTCATCACATTCAGCAGTATGTGCTCACACATGATAGCGTTTATAAGAACAATGTGCCTTTAAGAAACAGTCCCCAGTCAACAGTCACATCTTTTCTTTCTCATGTTGCATAGTTTTGTGTTTAGATTTAGGTGTAAAGTTCAAATACTTGAGCTGATGGGACTAAACCTGACCCTTCTTATAAGGACAGAAAGCAAATCTGAGCTTCTCCGAAGTTCCTCAAACATCAATTTAAATTATTCAGAGAATGGATTTGTATCTCTGGCTTTCAGTCAAACAAATGAAAAGATTCCATTTTTGATCTGGGTATCATCGGATAATCTGCAATTCATTTGTAATTCAAAAATGAAAAAAAAAAACATGAAATTGTTATTTGATATAAAACCAAAATTAAAAAACGTTTTTTGGTGTCAGAATCAAAATACGTAAAACCAATCAAACTGGTCAGTTTTTGGTTTTTGTCAATTCCTTTTATCATTATTTTGTTTGAAAATAAAAACCGAATTCATACG
>NW_019459527.1:0-557 GCF_002814215.2 Seriola lalandi dorsalis | reverse complement strand
AGACAGAAATGTCCTGCAGCTGAATCATTCTCTACCGGCTCATCGCAGGGTCCATTATTCTTTACGTTATATTTACGTATATGTAGATGATTGTTGTAATAAATATTGTATGGTTTTCTAACAGTTGTTTATGACATAAGAGCTGAAATTGTTTTTAGTTTTTTTGACAGGTATAGAGGGGAAACTGTCTTTGGTGGAACAGCAAACATCTGAAATGTAACATGGGGCTCTAACGAGGTGCTGCTTTTAATTAAGGGATCACAGTCATAAACTTACCCCACTAATTAGTGGAGTAAAAAGTGTAATATTTGTCTGCAGTATAATGTAGTGGAGTATCTCAAAATGATACTAAAACACAGAGTAAATGCACTTCTCATCACTGTTGCATGCATGTGTGTCTGAGCCTTTCACAGAACATACTGCTATGTAGGAGGGTGGCGATAAGAGGACACAAAAATACAATGAGCAGTGAATAGGTTGGTGGGTTAGAACAAAGTAGCACTCTGGGTAAGAATTAAAAATCAAGCACTCTCAGGGTGGCTGGCTTCAGTTCAGCT
>NW_019459526.1:0-623 GCF_002814215.2 Seriola lalandi dorsalis | reverse complement strand
GTCCCGACTCCAGCTAACGTTAGCCAAGATAAAGCTACGTTAGCTAAACACATCGTTAATTTTCATCCTGAAAAAACGTTTCTTTTGTTAAAAGGTGAAACACGGTGACATTTTGCTTGGGACCTGTTAGCTTTAGCCTCAGTCTGCTAGCAACATATCCTTAGCCTCAGTTTGTTGGCATCAAATCATGTATGTAACCATCAAGTGCATTCAAGACCTCAAAAAAGTCTTTTCAAAAACAGGTTTCAACCAACTCATGGAGCTAACATTAGCCTAATTAGCTAGCTAGCTGAAGCTAACAAAATGTTCCAGTGACAGTTGTAATTTCAGCCAATAAAACTGATGTTTGCCAAATAGAAACAAGAAGCTGCTTCTGTCTGAAATCAAAGATCAGTGTTTCAGAAAGTCGACGGTTATCTGCCGTCATTACCGCTGTAAACTAGAAAGACTGACTGTCATAGCAACAGTGACTAATTAACAGGTTAATTTCTGAGCTCACAACGCTCTGAAGAACAAAGGTTGACCTGGGTAACCACCACGTATACATGACTGTAGTTAAAAGCAAGTATGAGCTTTGAAACATCCTCACACTCAGAGAACGGAGATCAGCAGAATGAAGTGAA
>NW_019459525.1:0-557 GCF_002814215.2 Seriola lalandi dorsalis | reverse complement strand
CATAGTCTGAGACAGACAGGGAAGAGTTTGAAATAAAAAAAACAGGCGATAAAAGTGAAAGATAAAATCTTCGGGACACTCAAAAGCCAAAGAAAAAAACGTGGATTTTAAGATTAGTCTTAGATATGTCCATGGAGGGGGAACTCTTAATTAAAAGAACTGTTCCAAAGTTTTGCGGGAACTACCACAAAATTCTTATCACCTTTTACCCTAGCCTCGCCCGAAGGACGGCCAGGAGCAGATGGTCTGAAGATCTGAGGGATCTGGGATGGAAAGGGGGCGGAGGAGCTGTACTCAGGTGCTAGAATGTGAAACGCCTTAAAGGGGCCATGTGTAAGATCTGGCCAGGATTTTAGTTTAAAATGTTCAAAAAATGAACTAACATTATCAACAGTGTGTGAAGGAGCCACAGTAATGATGTCATAACCAAGACCTCCATCTATTGAATTTCTGAGACATCTACTGAAATTAGCATGCTAACCATCTAGCCCCGACCTTTCCCGTGTTGCAATACCACTTTGTGACACTAGATGCTGTGTGAGTCAGCATAACGTCTA
>NW_019459524.1:0-477 GCF_002814215.2 Seriola lalandi dorsalis | reverse complement strand
CTCTCTCTCTCTCTCTCTCTCTCCCCCTGCCTTTCCTGTCTGTCTCTCTCACTGCACCTTTAGGAATAAAGGCAAAGACATAACTTTGTGAAAACTTTGTGAAAACTCACTTTGTGCCTAAGAAATCAGCTTCATTTTATCATAAAATCCACTGGATAAAGTCTCCTTGTTTTACTGAAACTATATTAAAATTTCAAAATTATCTTAAATAATTGATTTATTATTTCACAGTGACACATGGCAGCTTTTCATTAAAACAATTCAGGAGTGATTCAGGGTCGAGAGAACGTACACACACACACGCACGCACGCACACACACGCACACACACACACACACACACAGACTGTACTCCACTGGTCGGACCACATAAGAAGCCAATTAATAAGCAAACCAACCGCATGCTAGAAACTCTCTTTAACCACAGATGTACTCTGGAGACCAGTAAGACACACACAGACACACAGACACACACACA
>NW_019459523.1:0-701 GCF_002814215.2 Seriola lalandi dorsalis | reverse complement strand
TTCCATACATATGTTGATGATTTAAAGTTGCTTTTGATGAATTTCCTGCAAGAGAAACTCAAATTTAACCAAAAAGGTTTAAAGCATCAAACTGAGGAGCATTTGCAGACTCTGAGGATGTCACCTCCTGTATTTCATACAGGATTTGCTGTTTTTCTGTAGATACATTGAAGGTGCGATGGGTTGTTTTTTTTTTTTTTTCGTCCAAAATAGATTAAAATAAATAAAATAAAAATTCCGCAATCAAAACAACAGTAGCCTCAGCTGTGATTTATTTCCACAGGCAGCTCTAATGAAAACCACTCACAGCTACAGGACGTGTCTGAGCTATAGCAGCAGCAGCAGCGGCAGCAGCGGCACTTACATTGAGGTGATGTTCTGGGAAAGGTCCTCGATGCTCCCGCTGCTGTTCCCGGCGCTCCCGGTGCCCTGGAAGGACAGCAGCGGGAAGAATTTGCTGTTGTCAGACTTATTGCAGTAGATCTCCGTGGGCGAGCAGGTGCAGGTGGGCGGGCAGTCCAGCAGGGAGCTCAGGTAGTTGTGAAAGAAGGCGCTGAGCAGAAAGACAACCTTCCAGCAGCACCATATCCTGGGAGGGCGACGGACGCCGAATGCGCCAAATACCGCGCCACATCCATCCATACTGTCTGGATTCAAGTCCGCAGATCTCTGAGCAACTTTACAGCAGCAGTAAAAAAAAA
>NW_019459522.1:0-613 GCF_002814215.2 Seriola lalandi dorsalis | reverse complement strand
GTGTCAAAAAACATCACACTATAGTAAGGCAATAAAATTCCAAAAAACATCATAGTATAGTAAGACAAAAAATGTTAAAAAATGTCATGGTATAGTAAGGGATAAAGACATCATAGTATAGTAAGGCCAAAGGTGTCAAAAAACATAATATAGAAAGGCAAAAAATGTAAAAAAAAATATCATAGTATAGTAAGGCATAAAAATGTCATAGTAAAGTACTGCAAAAAAATTTCAAAAAATGTCATAGTATAGTAAGGCTAAAAAATTTCAAAAAATGTCATAATATAGTAAATCATAAAGAACGTCATAGTATATTAAGGCATGAAAACGTCATAGTATAGTAAGGCATAAAAACGTCATAGTATAGTACGGGAAAAAAATGTTAACAAATGTAATGGTATAGTAAGGGATAAAAACGTCATAGTATAGTAAGGCCAAAAGTGTCAAAAAACATCATAGTATAGTAAGGTATAAAATCGTCAAAGTATAGTCAGGCAAAAAATGTTCAAAAATGCCATAATATTGTAAGGCATAAAAACGTCATAGTATAGTAACGCATGAAAACGTCATAGTATAGTAACGCAAAAAGTGCCAAAAAACGTCATAGTATAGT
>NW_019459521.1:0-705 GCF_002814215.2 Seriola lalandi dorsalis | reverse complement strand
AAATGTCAAAAAACGTCATAGTATGGCATAAAATTTCAAAAAACGTCATAGTATAATAAGGCCTAAAAATGGCACAAAACGTCATAGTATAGTCAGGCACAAAACGTCACAGTATAGTAAGGCATAAAAATGCCAAAAAAATACATATTATAGTAGAGCATAAAAATGTCAAAAAACATCGTAGTATTGTATGGCATAAAATTTCAAAAAAACATCAAAGTATAATAAGGCATAAAAATGTCAAAAAACGTCATAGTGTTGTATGGCATACAATTTCAAAAAACGTCATAGTATAATAAGGCCTAAAAATGGCAAAAAACGTCACAGTATAGTAAGGCGTAAAAATGCCAAAAAAATACATATTATAGTAGAGCGTAAAAATGTCAAAAAACGTCATAGTATATAGTATGGCATAAAATTTCAAAAAAACATCATAGTATAATAAGGCATAAAAATAAAAAAAAAACGTCATAGTATAGTCAGGCACAAAACGTCACAGTATAGTAAGGCAAAAAAATGCCAAAAAAAGTCATATTGTAGTAGAGCATAAAAATGTCAAAAAACATCGTAGTATTGTATGGCATAAAATTTCAAAAAAACATCAAAGTATAATAAGGCATAAAAATGTCAAAAAACGTCATAGTATAGTATGGCATAAAATTTCAAAAAACGTCATAGTATAATAAGGCCTAAAAATGGCACAAA
>NW_019459520.1:0-497 GCF_002814215.2 Seriola lalandi dorsalis | reverse complement strand
CAACAACTCCTTCAGATTCAGAGGGGCCCGACCATGTGACGGCGTGTATATCAAGAATGAAATTAAATCAATCTGTAAAAAGTGACAGGAAGCCAGTGGAGGGACACAGAGATCTGGACCAGTTGGAGCCAAGATGAGGAAGGTGAGAAGGTGTTACAGACGTAGATGAAGAGTGATGTTATAAAAGTGTGGATGATGTTTTCCAAATCCCTGCAGCTGGAGGGTCAGAGTTTAGCAGTGCAGTTTTAACACAGCTGAACACAAGAGGGAGCTGTTTCACCAGGATTTTCATGTGACTCAGAGGAACTGATCGTGAAACAACAGATATTTTTCTCCTTGGTTTCCTTTTCTTGTGTTTAGAAATAGATCTCAACACCTCTTCTCTCTTGTCACTTCTCACAGATCTTTACAGACTAAAGTGACAACACTGCAGAATCTGGAGAAAAATCCACCCTCAAACACTCATTCATTGACATTATTAGATGTCAACTTCTGAC
>NW_019459519.1:0-3560 GCF_002814215.2 Seriola lalandi dorsalis | reverse complement strand
TGGTGCTGAAGCTGTAGACTCTATAAAGGCTGATTTAGACAAGGGCAACAAATGCAGTTTAGTTTGTAATATTTTGAATGATTAGCTGCATGACAGAGCTGCCATGTTTTCTTTTCCTTTTACTAATATATCACAAACTGCACCGACGTGAATAAACTGTAACTTTGATGGCCTTTTCCGCTCAGTAAAATATTTTAAGACCTAACATGCGGCTAATGTAAAGCTAGCGGAGCTTGGAGAGTTGGTTATCTGGTTGCTAGGCGCACGCACGCACGCACGCACGCACACAGGTCAGGAGCTGCCGGTGCCATGGCAATGAGAAAACCTGCCCAGAATTTGGCCTTTACATGGCTCGAGTTAAAAATAAAAATAAAGGTTATTTTTTACTGCTTCACACACTCTAGCCAACTGACGCTGTCACTCTAACTTTGAAGAAAAAGTGATTTGCACTCCTCCTTTGAGTGCTCACAGTTTGAAAAGTTTACATGTTATGTAAAAACAGTTGTTGTGTTTTGGAGAGAGCAGAAGTTTTCCTCCGTTTTATAGTTTGAATCACATTTCTAAGTGCAGGTATGAGAGAGCTGGGTGACTCAGAAAAAAGGTGAAATTTTGTAGGAGAAAGGTGAAATTTTGTAGAAAAAAGGTGAAATTTTGAGGGTTTTTAAAGAAAATTCCAATGCATTCCTAATGCATTATTTATTCCCAGTATTTTGGGAATAAGTTACGCGCCAAAATTTGGCGGAAGAATAATAATAAGCCTGAGGAATATTAATAGATGCCTCGGAGCTGAGCACCCATGGCACTAATTATTGTACTGTGGACGTGACTCAGCTAAAACTGTTAATCAACTTGTTTTCTGCCCCCGCACATAATGATTATGATCATACATACAAGAACATCTCGTACTGTGTTTTTAACTACAGAGATTTGATTTTCACTTTCAATCTGAGCCACACGTTTCTCAGAAATCACATGATTGCAGGACATAAGTTTGCTATTGTTTACCACTGCCATGGTGTAGATATTTGATTTTCACTTTCAATCTCTGCCACACGTTTCCAGAAATTCCCATGAGAACAATATCTACCCAAAAAAGTCACCTACATTATTTTTTAGCTCCTTCATGTTTTCAAAACAAACAAAGAAAAAAAAATCACAGTTCAAGCTCATTTATTTTGTAGCTATGACACATGAATGTAAAATGATAAATAGATATCATCTTTCTTCAAACTGTTAGATTTAAATTTACCATTTCTTTTGTTTATTAGTTGGTTTGTTTGGCCATGTTTTCTCATGCTGTTTGAGTATAATCATTATGTGTGAGGCAGGAAAGAAGTTGATAAACAGTTTTGTCACAACTGTCAGAACTTGAGAACAGGTCTTCTGTGTGTCATTGGGTGTGTGACTTTTTTCTTTGTTATGAAACACAAAGGAAAACTCTGTGAGACTGTGTTCAAAATTAGAAATCATCCTATCAGATTCCCCACAGCAAGTCTATCGTACATTTCATATGTGTTGTTGGCTTTGATCTACTGGCTTTTGTCTTCTATGATCTTGCATACTGTGGAAGAACATTTTCTTTTAGTAATGAATGCGTCAGGAGTCATGAACACAAATCGAATCGATCTCAGCAACACGTTTACAGGAATGACTGCAGGAAAGACAGATGTGGTTTCTCTTTTAACATGTACAAGTGCAACAAATGCAGTTTAGTTTGTAATATTTTGAATGATTGTCAGGGTTTGAGGGGTAAGGCTGGACCCAAATGCAGCCAACACATGGGAGACGGTGCAGACAGGTTTATTAAACTAACAAAATAACTTATAACACAAGCACAGGGAACCACAGGGGATGACAACAGGAGACATGAACAGACCGAAAACAAATTAGACATGGACAGCTCGGGGACAAACCAGACATGAACAGGCCACGTGAACAGATTGAGGATTAAACAGACATCAACAGATCAAGGAAAACCCAGAGAACAACAGAAGAACCAACACAGACAAAGGGAAGCACAGACAGGAAGCAAAAACACTGAGACACACAAGGAAACCAATTACAAAATAAAACAGGAAGTGAGAAAAGTCCAAACAAACTAACACAAAGTGTCTGCCATGGCAAACCATGACAATGATTAGCTTTCCATTGTTTTCAATTTGAATTTTGAGACAATTTCTATGATTACTCGTAATAGTTACATAGGCTATTGATTACCATGCAATCATACTATTACACACCATAAATTAACAGATTATCAATGGATTTAAAAAGTAGTGCTGATGTCTGAGCATCTTTGAATGCATTGACTCACAATTTCATGAAGGTTAACAACAACATCTACCTGTTGGCATACCTTTTACATGGTCACCTACATTGTTTGTAGCTTCTTCATGTGTTTTATAAGAAACAAAGAAAAAAAAAGTCACACGGCCATTGACAGAAAAAAACATGCTCTCAGTTCAGGCTCAGTTATTTCGTAGCTATGACACATGAATGTCAGATGAAAATAAATATCATGTTTCTTCAATCTGTCAGATTTGAATTTACCATTTCTTTTGTTTATTGGTTGGTTTGTTTGGCCATGTTTTCTCATTATCCTCTTTGAGTATAATCATTATGTGTGAGGCAGGAAAGAAGTTGATAAACAGTTTTGTCACAACTGTCACAGGGTTTGAGGGGTAAGGCTGGACCCAAATGCAGCCAACACATGGGAGACGGTGCAGAACGGTTTATTTAACAAAAGAACTTACACCCAACACTGGTGAAGCACAGGTAAACACGTGAACTCAAAACAGGACACAGGAACAGGCAACATGAACAGACCGAGGACAAAGCACATATGAACAGACTGATGACAACCAGACACGTGAACCAACGAGGACAAACCCAGAAATCAACAGCGAGACAACAGAGAAAAAACCAACAAAGACAAAAGGGAGCACAAAGACTATATAGAGAAGGGAGGCGAGGGTGATTGAACACAGGTGAAACACATTAGGGCGGGGCAGACAATCACCACACAGAAACAGGACCAAGACAAGAAGCAAAAACACTGAGACACACAAGGAAACCAATTACAAAATAAAACAGGAAGTGAGAAAAGTCCAAACAAAACTAACAAAAGGTGTCTGCCATAGCAAACCATGTCAAGTTTTAGCTAAGTCAGGTTCACAGTAAGTAATATTCATGACTTAACTCTATTTCCTATCAAATAAAACCTCACATAAAAAAATACAGTTTGAATGAATTATTTTTCACATTAAAATGATCATTTATACGTGTAATATTTTACACAGGGGGAAAAGCCATCAAAGTTACAGTTTAGTTGTCAGTTGTAAGTCTCTCAACACTTTAGGTTTTTAAAGGTTCCTGTGATCCTCTGGGACAGTGTGGATCCTGATCCTGCAGGAGCCACATTTCCTGTAAGACACCATGAGTGCAGCCAGGAGACACACAGCAGCAGTGAAGCAGAGCGCTGTGGCTACAGTGATCTGTGTAGGAGGTCTGAGCGGAGACCAGGTCCCATCCTGGACTGAAGTCAACGTCTCATAGGGGTC
>NW_019459518.1:0-466 GCF_002814215.2 Seriola lalandi dorsalis | reverse complement strand
ACATGATCACGTTTATTTATCTACGTTTGAAGAGCTTGAAGATCCGATCATCACTGAAGAGTCTGAGAAAAACACATGGTCACAGTTATTGATTGATTTCCAAACGTCAATCACACATCAGGTAAAACTCAATAAAACATTCCACCTTAAAAGATGGCGGCAGCTGCTGGTACTAAACTAAATCTGAACTAAATTGTTAATTAGTGAAGATGAAAAGACAGAAAACGTCTTTTCATTCATTGTTCACTGCGCTGGATTTATTCTCACTGCTACAAGTCGCCTTCGGTTTTTAATTAATTATACAAAAGAAAAGATAATGACAATTTTTGACTTTTATTTTCTCCCACAGTTTCATCGCATAAAAAACATCTGAAAACAACTTCTAAGAAAAGGTGCAGATCCAAATCCTGGAGTGAATTAACTCTATATGTGTTGTTGATTTTACAGCTGATTGTCAGACACGTGT
>NW_019459517.1:0-473 GCF_002814215.2 Seriola lalandi dorsalis | reverse complement strand
AAAAAAATCGAAATCACTAAATTTAGAGATAAATTTAGAGCAATGATGATAATGTAGCATCACGTTCAGATTGCTGCTCAGATCAATAGAGAGACACAGTCTGCTGTATCTGTCACCAGAGGAGGAGCACGGTGTGGAGGATCAGGGTTCACAGGATATTCGGTGAGCTGCATAGCCGGCGCGCTCGGAGCTGGTCGGGTTTAAACGAGTGTAAGAGGAGGAGGTGACTCCGGTCTGAGCCAGAACAGAACAACTGCAACAGCCTCTGTGAGTGACGACGGGCCCAACGCCCAGGTTGCATAAGACAGACACATGATGTTGGACCTGTGGTGTGTGTGTGTGTGTGTGTTTGTGTGTGTGTGTGTGTGTGTGTGTGTGAGTGTCAGAGATAAATGTCCTGGTGATGTCCTACATGGTAATGGATTTCTGTGCACCACAAACATCAGTGTGATGACTGACAAGATGTTCTGTGT
>NW_019459516.1:0-677 GCF_002814215.2 Seriola lalandi dorsalis | reverse complement strand
ACAAACAAACAAATGCATATGTAAAGTACACACTGACCTCTCATTATTGTTTGTGGGTGTGAATATATTATTCCAGTCCAAGCCAAAAAAATGGAGCCTAATTAGCTAACTACTTGCCCTGCTTTTGATTCGTTGTTTGTTTGTTTGTTTTTGCAAATGTTATAATGCATATGTGGTTGTACAACTTGAGTAGCAGGCCCAATCAATTTGACCTGTTACAATGACTACACAACGTTAATGTAAACATTTTGGTGCCTCCTTTTCAGTATTAGTTTTGTGAAGAGTTAGTTAAATAAGCCTTTAAAAAATATTGTCGGAAGAGTTGTGCCAGATCATTTATTACTTATATAATATATAAAATAACTTCAAATCTGCTTGACAATGGTGAAAGTTAGCAAAGGTAGCGGCATGGCTGTTTTTACATTTGTAAAGTGAGTGATCCATCTTCTCGTCAATAGACGGTCTTTGCGTCGGAGCGCGTCTGAGAAAAGAATCCCACGGTGTCGTCAGTTCCGTAAAGCGTTCCTCTTGGCTTCATAGAAAAGAAGGCAGAGGATTATTTACGAGGAGTCCAAAGACAAAAGCAGTGAGAACAAGACTTTACCTTGTTATGTAATTTAAGTGCTTTTAAATAAGAGCGCTGCATTGTTTCCCACGGGCAGTTTTTTTTTTTTTTT
>NW_019459515.1:0-574 GCF_002814215.2 Seriola lalandi dorsalis | reverse complement strand
AACAACAACAACAACAACAACAACAACACACAACTTACTGTTGACAACAAACTTCTGACTCTCCTCTTTGCTCATTCCCCTGCGATACTCAGCATCAACAAACCCATAAACATATGAGCTGCCGGAGCCCCCAATTGCAAAAGGCTGCCTCGTCAGGAGACCGTTCAGGGTGGCAAACACCTGCGAGAGGTCAAAGGGCACAGGAGCAGAGGGGAAGAAGACAGGGTGAGATGTAATCCTGTACGGACACCTATCACATCAAGTGTGTTGGCTAGAGAAGATCTTTTAAAACATTAGCAGCTGCTCTAAATATGAAGTGACCTCAAGGTCAACTGAGCAGAAGTGGTAGAAACATTCATTTGGACAATTTTGTTTTATCTTCCTAGTTCAAGGCTTAATATCTTCCCTCCAGGCAGCAGTCATCTACATGTGTTTACTGACCTGCCCTCCATCTCTCCTGTCCCAGCCGGCCACAATGAGATGTGCTGACAGCTCCTCCTTGTACTTGTACGAGATGTTCCTCACCAGAGTGGCAGCTGAGCGAACCTGGGGGTCCTCACCTATCTCGGTACTG
>NW_019459514.1:0-511 GCF_002814215.2 Seriola lalandi dorsalis | reverse complement strand
CATAAAAAGGTCATAGTATAGTAAGGCATAAAAAGGGCATAGCATAGTAAGGCATAACAAGGTCATAGTATAGTAAGGCATAAAAAGTCATAAAAAGGTCATAGTATAGTAAGGCATAAAAAGGGCATAGCATAGTAAGGCATAACAAGGTCATAGTATAGTAAGGCATAAAAAGTCATAAAAAGGTCATAGTATAGTAAGGTATAAAAAGCCATAAAAAACATCATAGTATAGTAATGCATAGAAAAGGTCATAGTATAGCAAGTCATAAAAACGTCATAGTACAGTTAGACACAAAACATCATAAAAATGTCACACTTTAGTAAGGCATAAAAATGACAAAAACATAATTAAATTTCAATTCAATTTTATTTGCATACTGTCAAATCACAATATAAATGACCTCACTGCACTTTACAGGGTAAGGTCGAGGCGTTGCTGTATTAGAGAAAGAAAACCAACAGTTGACACTATAAGGAAGCACTTTGCGATGGGGGAGGAAAAACTTCCT
>NW_019459513.1:0-482 GCF_002814215.2 Seriola lalandi dorsalis | reverse complement strand
TGGATAAAAGGTTGGATGTTCTCCGCTCCACCGATCGGGTTTCTGCTGCCACGCTTCCTCCAAAAAGCGGGCCGACGCACAGCCGGGGGATGAGGCTGTGGAGAGAAGCAGGCAACGTGATCCTGAATGGTAATGGCTGTCCGATTCCTCCTCCTTTCCCCCTCTCTCTCCCTCTCTCTCTCTTCTCCTCTCGCCTTCTACAACCCCCCACCAGCCCTCCTCTCCTGGTCCGCTTTCACACACTCACACACACACACTGGCACACACACTCGCTTTCTCTTCAATAGGCTGTTTTCACGGCTCCGACACTTAACCCATGTCTATTGAGTGTGTTAAGTGTCGCGGAAATTGAGATTTCGGTTGTAGTCCTGCGTCATCCGTGGCTCAGCAGCACCGCCAAACCCAGGCCGGCCGACACACACACACACACACACACACACACACACACACACACACACACACACACACACACTTTCTCCCAC
>NW_019459512.1:0-497 GCF_002814215.2 Seriola lalandi dorsalis | reverse complement strand
CTGAGATCTTTGTCTGCAGTATCTGAGACTCACCAGAGCTAACAAAGCAGCGGTGACCCAGCCTGGCCTTCCACGGGCTGCACTGGTAAATATGCAGATCTTTAGAGGGCTTTCAGGGTTGAATCAGGCTCTGCAGCACTGAAGGCAAACAAGACAGAAGGGGGGGTCAAAGGTCATGTTAAAGCTGGAGAGGCAGAAACACAAACAAGGCAGTGCTGAGATGCTGAAAGGCATTCCTCAGTCTCCCGGCTCGGTCTGTTTTCAGCATGTAACAGGTCCTGATCCAGAGGGGCAGTGTTCACCACTGTTTTACTTTGCAACCTGTTTGGAGTTATTTTTTATGTTCCTGCTTTGTTCCCTCTCATGTTCCTGACTTTTTTCCAGTGCTTCATCCTGCCAGTTTTTCTGTTGATATTAAAGTTCCTCCAGGCATGTTTTAAAATCCTCTGCTACGATTCATATTTTGTTTAACATGGTTTTCACACATGAAAACTGTG
>NW_019459511.1:0-497 GCF_002814215.2 Seriola lalandi dorsalis | reverse complement strand
AGGACGTGTTCGCTGTTGACTAAAGCTTTGGTTGAATTCCTCGCTCCTCAGTCCACATCTTAATATTGCAAGGATTGAGCTTTTGGTGAAGGTCCTGTTTTGAGTGATGCGGAGACAAATCTCCTCTAATCAGGAATTGATACTTTGCCTGATCAAGAGGAATGATCAGCAGTACTGAGCTACTGAGGACACTCATTTCAGTTCAGTTTAGTTCAGTTCAGATCAGTTCAGTTTAGTTCAGTTCAGATCTTTATCATCACACAGAGGACAGATCTGTTTCCAGTGACGCAAACATAACAGCAGTTCAAACACAATAAAAGTTAATGGTAAAGTCTAACAATTATTACTAATTCTGTAGGTTTTTTACTTTATATATGGATTTGACTTGTAACGTTAGGAAAAGCAGTTTCTAATATACTGGTATTTGAATTTATCATATTTTTTGTGCATGGGCTTTATTTCTATTATCAATTGTCCAACTTGTCATTTTCTTGTTG
>NW_019459510.1:0-519 GCF_002814215.2 Seriola lalandi dorsalis | reverse complement strand
CAGGAGTGACAGAGACAATAAAGACAGGTTCACAGAACTGGGTCTTCATTGACCAACAGAATAAAACTGATGGAATCAGCCTGTTTGGAGACAGATGTGTTTGTCTCATCTCTGATTTGTGTCCATGTTCGTTACTTCAGGCTGACTGATGCTTTCAGTCTGAATTTACTTCACAGGATCCGTTTTCTTTCAGCAGATTCATCGAGCGTCAACCGTCAGCTCACAGCTGCTGACAGAGACACTGAGAGATCTCTGTAATAAAGACTGTGCAGAAAAGTTCATTAACGTCTCTCTGATTCAGTGATTGCTTCATAGACTTCACTGCTGGTTATAATTACAGAGAGAGAGAGAGAGAGAGAGTGAGCGAGCGAGAGAGAGTATTAATAAATGCTGTGAGCTGCCGCACAATTATTTCTTTCTTTTCAATGATTGTTCTTTTAATTCATGATCAGTTTTTGGATTTGACACTAGATACTGAGGTCGTTAATACAGATCCAGGTCAGAGATATGTTTTGTTTT
>NW_019459509.1:0-510 GCF_002814215.2 Seriola lalandi dorsalis | reverse complement strand
CAGACACAACGACTCCATCAAATCTAGATTTAAAAATTTCTTAATGTTTTAGAAGATCATTTCATCACAAAATATTTTAAAACATTGTTTATATTTTCATTTATTATTTCTACCCACTTGCAAAACCTGGATGTAAACGTCCTTAGCTTAGCTCAACAGCTACTTAGCACCTGTAGCTTCAACAAGGCGGAAACATAAAGGACAGAGCAGAGATCTGACCCTCTTAGTTAGAGTTGGTCTTCAACCTCTACGTGAATCATAAATACCTTTTGTGTTTCTTTAAATGCTGCTTTGCAAAGTCGTGGTTGGCTCACTGCTGCCTCCTGTGTCCAATCAGGGGAAGACAGCCGAGTACTTGCCCTCGGTTGGTCTTTATACTGAATCTGAGGCTAATTTGACTTGATCTGTTTTGGAGAGTTAATTTGAAGAGATTTATTTCATGTCATAGATGCCACAGGATGTGAACGATGTGTCTGTGGAGGGAAGCAACACCTATAGGTGCAGGCTTTC
>NW_019459508.1:0-574 GCF_002814215.2 Seriola lalandi dorsalis | reverse complement strand
GGGGGCTGTGCCCTCATTAACCTTTGACCCCTTTACTCTTAGCTACTAATAACTGTTCCTGAGTGATATTTGACCTTTGACCCAGGCAGGTTCAGCACCTGCTGTGTCGTTTTTTGATCTCTGTCCTTGCTGCAGGTTCAAAGTCCATAGTGTGTGTGTGTGTGTGTGTGTGTGTGTGTGTGTGTGTGTGTGTGTGTGTGTGTATAGGCCACATGCCAACAGGTAGGGCAGCTGTAGATTTAAAGTGACAGACTCAGACAGAATGGTTGATGTGTGTTTTATGGACGGTCAGGGAGAGAAGATGTATTCAGGATCTCTAAAAGTCGAATCTCGTCTCTGGTTTTACAGTTGACAGTTTTCCTTTCAACTCTTTTTTTTTTTTCAAATGAAAAGCGATGTTCTCGTTTTGACAGCGTGCAAAACACTCCCGTTTGGATGATCTGATCTGCTGGTCAATGAGCAGCTCCACTGAAGCAGCTGACGTTTAAGAACACACAGCGGAGGAGGAAGAGGAGCAGGAGGAGGAGGAGGAGGAGGAGGAGGTAATGAGAGGGAGGTACCAGCATCTCCTTCA
>NW_019459507.1:0-520 GCF_002814215.2 Seriola lalandi dorsalis | reverse complement strand
GGTCTCCCTCCTCCTCCTCCTCTGGACTCACCTCTAGGGGGTTTGGGACAGCCTCCATTACATAAAGAAACTACCACTCATCATAATAATAATAACGCTACAACGATAAAAGTCAATAGTTAACATTAAAAGACACAATCTGAAACGCCATTAAAATCTAAAAAGGAAGACTACACCTCACTATCACAGGCAAAGAGAAACACTTGCAACTTTCTATATTTTCAGCAAAACTAACTAACAAGGATTATGTGTATTTAAGGCCTCATATGTCCTTTTCCTCATCAATCATACACAGTCCTTCTACCTTAAAAGGATAGTTCAGATTATTTGACGTGGGGTTGTGAGAGGTGCTTATCTATAGTCAGTGCAGTAGATTCAGATCAGTGTGCTAACAAGTTTAGAGAGGCAGCTGGGAGCACATGCACGTCCACAGCAGCACATCACTCAGCGTCTGTGCTGGTGCTCCTGCTGTTTCTCTAAACTGAGAGCACACTGATCCAAATCTACTCCAGGTTATACT
>NW_019459506.1:0-619 GCF_002814215.2 Seriola lalandi dorsalis | reverse complement strand
CCTTAGTATACTATGACGTTTTTATGCCTTACTATACGATGACGTTTTTATGCCTACTATAATATGACATTTTTATGCCTTCTTATACTATGACGTTTCAGGCCTTACTATACTATGACGTTTTTATTCTTTCATATATTATGACAATTTTATGCCTTAGTATACTATGACGTTTTTATACCTTACTATACTATGATGTTTTTATGCCTAATATACTATGACGTTTTTATGTTTACTATACTATGACGCATTTATGCTTCAATTACATTTTTATGCCTTAGTATACTATGACGTTTTTATACCTTACTATACTATGACGTTTTTATGCCTACTATACTATGACATTTTTATGTCTTAGTATACTATGACGTTTTTATGCCTTACTATACTATGACGTTTTTATTCCTACTATACTATGACATTTTTATGCCTTAGTATACTATGACGTTTTTACGCCTTACTATACTATGAAATTTTTATGCCTTACTATACTATGACGTTTTTATGCCTACTATACTATGACATTTTTATGCCTTAGTATACTATGACGTTTTTATGCCTTACTATACTATGACGTTTTTATGCCTTACTATACTATGACGTTTTTATGCCTTAGTAT
>NW_019459505.1:0-550 GCF_002814215.2 Seriola lalandi dorsalis | reverse complement strand
ACCCACTGGTGGTAGGATGGCAGCAGGTACAGAGCCTGAGTTTGTAAAAGAATAAGAAGCTAACTGAAAGTTAAATTATAAAAATACATTTGAAGTTTAGATTTGAAAGTCTGAATGGAGTCAGACAGTCTGATATCAGCAGGGAGGTTGTTCCAGAGCAGAGGGGCCCGAGAGGAAAGGGCTCTGCAGCCAGCAGACGTCTCTTTAACTCTGGGAACAGACAGGAGCCCTAAATGATCAAGTGCAGAGGAAGGACCTACAAGTTTCCTGTTTGTGAGCTGATCGTCTTCCCTTCCGTTCTGGAGGAGGACTCTGCACCACTCCCTGACGCTCCTCACAGGAGTCATATGAAAGTCATCACTGAGGTGCAGGTAGGAGGAGGAGCCTGGCTTGATCACAGGTTATATACAGAGTTGAGTTCAGGTGCGAGCACTTTCACCTGCAGCACAACCCTCCTGGTAACAACTGTTTGTTGGTGTGAGTGTAAAGGTGAGTTTCCTTTCTTCTTGATACCTTGCAGTATTTCCTTGAAGTGCTGTGAAGTCAGAAC
>NW_019459504.1:0-497 GCF_002814215.2 Seriola lalandi dorsalis | reverse complement strand
CAAAGATGATCCCAAAGGTTTCCAAGACACCATCAAAGAAAACAAGCCAACTTCTGACGGACTTCGCGCAACGTTCTGTATTTACTGAATTAATATCTTCCTCAGACATCTGGTGGAGCTGACACACATGCTGTCTGAGCTGTGAAGGCAGACATCCAGCAGTGCCATCAGAAGGGAAAAGAGCCAGCCAACACTTAGCCTGCCAACACTTAGCCTGCCAACACTTAGCCTGCCAACAGCCAAAGTTTACTCTTCCTCTTACATTCCTTCCATTACTACAACAGTGCTCCTCTGTGTATCTTGTTTTCCCAGCCTCCGTTTCTTTGCTGTATCCGAGCTCTGCATATTTTGTTTATATTTTGCAATCATTTTCTATTCCCCTGGCTTTCCATCGCAGCAGGGTGCACTGTTAAGATTATCGTGCTCGGATTGGCTCGCCGTGATCGTTTCTCCACCCACCTCCACTGCTTTCTCCACCCATTCCCTGCAAAACACAC
>NW_019459503.1:0-445 GCF_002814215.2 Seriola lalandi dorsalis | reverse complement strand
TGTGTGTGTGTGTGTGTGTGTGTGTGTGTGTGTGTGTGTGTGTGTGTGTGTGTGTGTGTGTGTGTGTGTGTGTGACGCTGTATCTAATCTAGGATTGAAGTCTGGGAGTCTGAATCAGCTGATCTCTGACAGAAACGACACATGTCGTGAGGAGGTGAGATCTGATCACCTGACCTGTTACTGCAAGTGTTACTACACAGTGAGGAGGCGTGTTACAGGAGCACGTCTTTCTCAGGGTCTTACCACCAGCGGCGCTCTGGGGGCGTGATGACCTCTGGTGAACTTGTTGGCTCGTGGCTGAGACACCGTGTTCAGACTGACGGTGCTCAGGTTTCCTCTGGGCGGCTGCTGGACGCCTGCGGGAGGCTGACGGCTCGGGGAGGGAGGAGCACTGGAGCTCTTCTCCTGGAGGGACACATACATCATCATCATCATCATCATCATC
>NW_019459502.1:0-525 GCF_002814215.2 Seriola lalandi dorsalis | reverse complement strand
GATAAGGATAACAACAGCGAATAGATGTGGATTGGGGGACTGGTGGTGGTGGTGGTGGGGGGTGTAGGAGAACTTACTCCATCACTCTCTGGTTTGGGAAACCTGCTGGCCAACAGCTGAACAGTGCGATTCCTCTCAAATCATTCAATCTTTCAGTCACATGTTAGCTCTGACACTGAAAAGCCTGAACCTGTAAGTGACCTAATGAGGGTTCATCACTTTCACCTTCTACACGCACGCACGCACGTGCATGCACGCACACACACACACCCTTCCCAATGCCATAATAAGAGATGGAGTCTAGCTAGTGCTGCAGCAATATCCAAATCCTGCATTCTGCCGTTTGACAGTGCTTCAGGGCTTCTCTATGTGTGTGTATTGAAACACACACACACACACACACACACACACACACACACACACGTTAGCCTCTGTATTTATAACCGATTATGAAAAAAAAAAAGAACCAACCAACATTTAGCTAAAAATCTGTGTGCATCTGCACTCATTCATGTTTGCATAGAG
>NW_019459501.1:0-573 GCF_002814215.2 Seriola lalandi dorsalis | reverse complement strand
TGTTGAGGCTTTTCACCAAGAAAATGGACCAAAGTGAGCTGAAAATGGTCTCATTCTTCTCTCTTCCCTTAATCTTGTTCTTTTCTTCTGTCATCTACAGTAATCACCTTCTGTAGTTGTTGTTACCGCTAACCCTCCCCTTCTGGGTCACACATTTTCTTCTAGCTTTTCTGCTATTTCTGCTAGTTCCACATTTAGATATATCACACATGCACAGTCAAATTACATGCAGTGTTTCTCATACAGGTGAAACTCAAAAAATTAGAATATCGTGCAAAGGTTCGTTTATTCCAGCAATTAGAATTACAAGGTGAAACTAATGTATGACATAGGTTCATAACATGCAACTCAGCCTTCATTTGATATAATTTTGATGATTATGGCTTACAACTTATGAAAACCTCAAATTGAAAATCTCCAAAAATTAGAATATCACATACAATTAATAGAAAGGGGATTTTAAACAGAGAAATATTGGCCCTCTGAAAGGTTTAATCTTGCATATGTACTTAGTACTTGGTTTGGGCCCCTTTTGCATGAATTACTGCCTCAATGCAGCGTGGCATGGATGCT
>NW_019459500.1:0-548 GCF_002814215.2 Seriola lalandi dorsalis | reverse complement strand
CCTCCCTAAAATCTCGTAACCCTCTTTATTCCTGTGCTGCTCATTTGTCTTTTCAAACTGACACAGTGAAACCAGTTCACACAGTATCATGAAATATTATAGATCTATTAAAACTTTTCTCTCTGCTCAGGACCTTTGGTTCCCATCTCCTTCATTGGTGCCTCCATGCAAAAACATTGAGTAACCATGGCAACGGCTGTGCGCTCCATCTTCCTTTTTAATGAGTCTGGCCAAAGCAACACCTGGAGCTCTGCATTCTCATTTACAACACAGGTAGACACGTGGCTGTGTCACCAACAGGATGTGACAGGGACAAAACTGAACAGTGTTATTCCTCATTTATTTTTGTATATTTGTGGATCATTACCAGGATTAGGTTTATCACGTTTGTGTTGAAGCTCAGAGCCTGAAGATCAAATGCGTAACTGTCCACATACTCGCTGTTTGGACTGTTTATCAGAAACCTTCTGGGTGGTGGAAAGCAAAGCAGAACCTGGAACATGGACCCCGCAGGTTCAGGTTCTATGAAGCTCCAGTTCACAGATTGT
>NW_019459499.1:0-585 GCF_002814215.2 Seriola lalandi dorsalis | reverse complement strand
AAAAAAAAATGAAAGAAAAACTCACCATTGCTTGTGAGTAAATGTCTGGAGTGAAGTTCAGGATCCTTTCAATTATTTCTGCAACAAAAAAGAAAACATCGTGTTAGGTGAGATATCAGTGTTTCACTAATAGGCTACACTTCCTCCTCCATATTATTAGTAATAACACTCACCTCTGCATTTGCTTCAGAAATAAATCCCAGCAGACTCTACAGCTCCACAGGTCCACAGCTGATGCCTCTCTGTGTGTGTGTGTGTGTGTGTCCTCCCTCCTCTGAGCCAGATGAAGGTCTGTCAGCGGGACTTTGACGATGCTGAGTTTTTCTCTGCAGCAAATCAGCCTGACGCGTCACGAAATCAGCCAATGGCAAGTCGCCTCAAACGAGATCCCTCCCTGTGTAATTACAGCGGTTCATACTCCAACTGTATTAGGTCCTTCTAAACTGTTCACACTCAACATCTGGAGATAGGTAATTAGATTTTTTTAAATAAATTTAACAATAAATAAATGCTCACAGAACAAAAACAAGTGTTTTCCATGTACTTTTCCCAAATGCTGTTAAATGTTGTCAATAACTAACGATA
>NW_019459498.1:0-602 GCF_002814215.2 Seriola lalandi dorsalis | reverse complement strand
GCAGCCGGTTTACCTTCGCAGAGTTAAAGCCCCGCCCTCACCTGAGGAAGCAGCGATGACGGGGTGAGGAGCTGTAAAACCTGTTGCTGTGTTGAAATGATTGACATCTGACGGTTATTCCCGTTTCACATTTGGGGGACTGAACCCAGCGCTATGATTGGTCGAACTCTTCTTCCTCTTTTTCTCAGCAGGCTAAACGCTGATGTCCCCTGCTGTTTGACAGGAGTACTGCAGGTATATGACAAATCTTGTGTACAACAAATACTTTGATGTAAACATGCCAACAGGTGGGCAGGTCTGCACACACAGACACACACACACAAACACACACGTGTTTGTCCTGTTTTGTTTTGTTTGTATGTTCCTCAGTGTCACTTTTAACTTCTTCATTTTTACTGTTTACTCAGTTTTACTGTCGAGCACGTTGAAACTCTGCCCAGACAAGTTCTTTATAAATAAGTCATAACTGCCTGCCACCCATGAAAGCAGCAGTACTGTTACTGTGTTGTTTATTCCATCCCGCTCTTTTTTATTTACCGTCTGCCTGAAGTCTCAGGGACATCAAGGATCATTTCAAGCATGTTTCAGGACCAGGACCAGGA
>NW_019459497.1:0-598 GCF_002814215.2 Seriola lalandi dorsalis | reverse complement strand
GAATAATCCACACTGTTGTTTGACAAAGAAGCAGTTACAGTGTATTTGTGTGTGTGTGTGTGTGTGTGTGTGTGTGTGTGTGTGTGTGTGTGTGTGTGTGTGTGTGTGTGTGTGGCAACATCTGGAGCTCAGGACTGCAATGGATGACAAGTTTACCATTTCCCCTCCAACCATTTTGGAGTGGAACCAAAAGCGGCGTGGCCGGACACCATCTGGAGCCTTTGGATGGACAGAACTTGAACTCAAACACATGTGTGTGTGTGTGTGTGTGTGTGTGTGTGTGTGTGTGTGGATTTGGTACTGTGAGTTAATGATGTGTGTGTAACACGGTCCTCTCACATGACTGACTGAAGTGGCACGCTGCTGTTCATGTTTTTTTTTGTATCTCAAAACTGTGTGCATGTGTGTTTATGTTTGTACACAAATGTGTGTTCAGTTAAATATACTGAATTATTTTTTGAAAGTCACAGGCAGTAATTACTCCAGCAATTAGTCCAGCTGTGTGAAGTAACCCCAGGGTGTCTTTTAATCCACCACATCCTGCACCACATCCCATTCCACCATCCCCACCTCCGCCATCATGGCAGAGCACCTGCAC
>NW_019459496.1:0-540 GCF_002814215.2 Seriola lalandi dorsalis | reverse complement strand
CGCAGCCTCTGACTGAATTTTCAATGTGATAAAACACTTTGCAAAACACTACACACAATTATTTACCTGCTGCACATGCTTCACATGTGCAAAAACGAATTGTTTAATTGATCACAAACCAATCACTGCTTCAGAATAGTCCAATAAAAAGGCCAATGGTCAGACAGCAGTTCCTGTTTTGAACAACAGATGTTGCCAGGAGAAAGAGGAGGGAGGGAGAGGAAGAAGATGAGAACAAGGACAAGACCCGTGTCTGATGAGATTAGGGCTACACTTATTGATGATGTCATCAGCCACAGGTTACTGTAACTGAGAGTCCAACCCAACCTGAGTCAGTTTACAGTGACATCCATTATTCAAACAGGTATGAAGAGATATATATCTAATGGCTTCTTCAGCATTACTGTAAAACACATATTACTGCTTTGCATTACACATACACTTGTAGGTCTCACTGTAGCCATCCATTTATAATAATAATAATAATAATAATAATACATTTTATTTAAAGGCGCCTTTCTTGGCACTCAAGGACACCGT
>NW_019459495.1:0-498 GCF_002814215.2 Seriola lalandi dorsalis | reverse complement strand
AATCCTATCAGACAAAACCAAATAATTGATGTCTTAAAACATGTCTTTAGGGAATCTTTAAGAAACGATGCCACCAGTGAGAGGAGCTCATTAAAAGATCAATTACAAAAAAAACATATTACTTCTAGTGTTATCTAGCCATGATATATATATATACATAGTTTTGTGTTATTGTTGTCATTGTTTTATTTATTTATTTTTTCTTTAATATATGTATCGCTGTATATTTATGTCTGACTGTTGCAGTATTGTACTTTTTTATTTATTTATTTATTTATTTTATTATCTTGTAAGTGAAAACCTGCTTGGCAATAAACCTTATTTTCTGAGTCTGCCTTTGTGGTGATGTCATCATCCCGTCCTCATGTTGCTATAGCCTGCCAAGGACCACCCATGTGTCCTGCAGTATCCCCCTGCCTTCGTAAATCTGCAAGTGTATGACACTGAGGTTACAAGTATTTAGATCCTATTTTCACACCTGAATTTAAATTCTACTTG
>NW_019459494.1:0-497 GCF_002814215.2 Seriola lalandi dorsalis | reverse complement strand
ATTGTAAAAACTTAATCATTATCTTCATATGACCAAAGAGTCAATGACTATATCATGCTCATCATGAACAAGTGCCAACCTCCAAAGCTGAAAAATGAAGCCAACACTGAACTACAGTTCCTCTAATGACCACTAGAGTCTGGCTCCGACAGTGAGTCAATCCCCATAGACTCCCATGTTAAAATGTCCAATTTTACAGCAGAAATAAATTAAATTTTATCAAGGCTTAAATTTCTGCATAATTGAGGGCACGGCCACTTTGAGTGACAGATGGATGAGTGTATGCTTGTCAGAAACTATCATGCACTAGATAATACGCTGAAAACATTCAAAATGAAGTGTACATACTAACAGATATTGGATTGTATTGGGAGGTGTCTTTTAAAAGTGTATACAAGACTTTTTCTGAAGGCCCCACGCACAGCAGCACATCGTTCTGCTTAGTGTTCCCTGCTGCCTCTCCTAACTGGCAGCATGCTGATCTGAATGTACTGCAG
>NW_019459493.1:0-497 GCF_002814215.2 Seriola lalandi dorsalis | reverse complement strand
CACTGAAATATATTTCTTTATTAATCAGTTTTAATGTATGGCTTGCCTGCAATTGCTTCAACTTGATATGAAAATAGGGCTGCAACTGGCAATTATTTTTGGTTTATAAATTATAAATATAATATATGATTAAAAATGTCATTTGAGTACAGAGTTAGAGAAGTATGTGCAGTTCATGAAAAGCAGTGTATCAATAGCAAACTTATTTAGTGTGATTTTGTTTTGTTTTGTTTTGTTTTGTTTGTCAGCTGCTTTTCTTCTCTCTCACACTGAGGAAAGTCATGACTGCCCTGCATGGCTCGGACAACCCAAAAACAGCTGACCACAGCTGTTGCCAGAATGAAGGCATGAAAAGGCAGTTGTAATAATGACACAGCAAAATGTAACGGACAATAGCACCAAAAGATAAAAAGAAAACGTCACAAACTGCTTTACTTGCATATACATGTGTATTGTGTGAACACACTAGCTGCAATGAAATGTGTGTGTGTGTGTGT
>NW_019459492.1:0-576 GCF_002814215.2 Seriola lalandi dorsalis | reverse complement strand
ATCTCCGGGTGGATGCTCCTGGAAAAGACGCTTCGATCTGTGATTGCGTGTTTTTAAAACTGATTTCGGGGGTCCAGCTTCACTCTTTCATCACGGAGCGCAGTGCAGCCGCGGTGTCTCTGCTGTAACAGCGCCGCGCTGGACAGGTGACAGGTGCGTCTACAGTGTCTGTGTGATCTGAAAGACGTCACGGCAGGTTTACCTGGGCGTCATGGTTACGAGCTCACGAACACATGGACGTGTTCACGCGAGCTATGGACATGATAAATAGTTGTATTTCACTTTTATCCGTCCCCGAACAGAGGCGCTCTGTCCTGGCAGAGAGATGCAGCGTAAGCTAGCAGCTAGCGGCTAGCAGCTAGCATCTTAACATCCATCAGAAGGATCGGACCATTTGGAACCGGTTCTCAACTGGATCTGGTTCTGCTGTCACCAAAGTAGAAGCGTTTACACTGTCTCCCATACAATGAACGAACGTCACAATATCAAACCTGACCCGGGAGTAACATCCCACTCGGACTGACCATCAGGAGCTCCAGGTCCATCAACACATACACTATGTTTTTACAGAATAAA
>NW_019459491.1:0-497 GCF_002814215.2 Seriola lalandi dorsalis | reverse complement strand
TAGATCATTACAGTATCATTTTAATTTATTAATTTTGTCATTTCCAGTAGGGTTTGTGCATTAAACATATAGAGGTTCTGGCCATATTTCTATTTTTACTTATGGATGACACAAAGACCCCTTTAGTTATAATATATTATTTTCCAGTTTAATATAAAGTGTGTAAATAAATAGCAGTCACATATATATTTTTCTGTCTTGTTGAAGAACCCCTGTCCCTCAGATAATGAAACTAATCCTAAGAGCACAAAGATCTTCTGTGTGCACTGAAACATGGCATTTTTCAGTCATGATTTATTGTCTGTTTGCTCTGGTTTTAGGCACCTGAAGGACGTCATCCTGCTCACAGCCATAGTGCAAGTGCTCAGCACAATCTCCTCGTATTTCTGGTATCTTTGGCTGCTGGTAAGAGCTTGTGTGGATGATGTTCTGTGCCCAGTTTCCCAGATCAATCCTATGAGATAGCTGCTATTTTCCTGCCTGATTCCTTTTCTTTT
>NW_019459490.1:0-571 GCF_002814215.2 Seriola lalandi dorsalis | reverse complement strand
CAGCACTGAAAATTATAACACAACCAACAACTGACACAACAAGTAACCAAAAGTTCAATCAAACAAACAGGGCGATTCGAAAAACAAATGTTCCTCACAGATAAAACATTGATCCAGTCTCTTCCACACAGTGAGGCAAACAGCTGATTGAATAAACTGGTATGGGATCAGTACTTGGTATCAGCTCTTAACCAAAGCCCAGGTATCATATCAGGACTGAAGAAAACACATCGGTGCATCCTGATAGGCTGACAGGGGGTGAGTCAGCCCAGCAGCACAGTCTCAATGAGAAGTCCTCAAAGACAGACGCCACAGAGACTTCTGGACCGATGCAGCAGGATTTGTCCCGGTGTGTCTGACGGCCACTGCGACTGTGGCTGTCCTTTTTCTATTATTGAGGGCGGGTGCTCATCAACCCAAAGCTGCACGGGTCGACAGCGACGCAGTGTTTCAACCAACAGATGTCGCAGCTGGGCTTTCTAACAATTATATCTTAGATTTCCAACTGAGCTGCTCCAAATGAACCCATGCTCAGGCGTGGTGGGCCAGCAAGGCGTAGAACACACTGGCA
>NW_019459489.1:0-626 GCF_002814215.2 Seriola lalandi dorsalis | reverse complement strand
AAATTAAGAAAATTATTATTTTTTTTTTATTGTTGCAACATAAAAGTTCTCCTGCACATTTTCTCCCACCAACCCTGCTTGTTATTAAGACATTCGTCTATGAATGATGCATTTTCGCTGTTACTAATCCAGAGGAGAGACCTCTCGTTCTCTCTCTCCCTCTCTCTCTCGCTCCCCCTTTCCCTCTGTTTTTTATCCATGGAAAACATCAAGTTTGCATTTCTTTTTTTTTTTTTTTTACATTATTGGGAGAAGTAGCAGTGCAGACTTGTTTAAATCAATCAGCACATAGATTAATGGATAATTAATCATACATCAACACGATTGTGGGTAACACAACACAACTTTGATGAGTATATTGATAGATTTTTGTTTGCAAAATGGTCAGTTGTGAAATAAATTATATGTGAACTGAATTCAAAATTACTGAGGTGGTCCTTTTAAGTAGCAGCAGGAATAAAAACTTGTCATTTACAGTCCAAAATATGAGCAACTCTTTCTCTTTTTATTAACAACACTAATAGGTGGAACCAGGAGAGAGCCCCCTCCATCTCCCTCATAGAGTCTTTACTAGTCACGATGACGACATATGCTGTAGGTAAAGCTAACAAGTGAATCAATCAGTG
>NW_019459488.1:0-765 GCF_002814215.2 Seriola lalandi dorsalis | reverse complement strand
CAGATTCAGACACATGCACATGCACACACACACACACACACACACACACACACACACACACATACACATGTATTTTCCATTCTCTCTGACCAGAGCAGTGACCTCGGGGAAGGGTACACCCCGTCACCACATTGATACCACACACCCCTGTCCACACACACACACACACACACACACCCTCTCAGACACTTGATTGATTTAGATGGATCGGTCCAGTGTCGTGTTTAGTCCCGAGCCAGACCGAGTCACCGCCGGATCACACTGATGATGTTTACTTCGTTTGACTCCTTGACAGAACCATTGTCTCATTCACACTCCCTCCTGAGTTATTTTTTCTCCGTCGCCCACTTCCTCTTTTTTTTTTCTCCCCTCTCCTCTCTCTCTCTCTCTCTCTCTCTCTCTCTCTCTGCCTTTCGTGTTGCCTCACTTTCCTCACTTTGCTGCTTTCTCCCCTTCTCCTGCAGCTATTCTTAGCTGGGAGCTGTGTGCAGTGACTGTCTCTAGCTCACAAATAAAAAACCTTGAGGGAAGAGTGATTAGAATACAGGTTTGTACCTCAAAGCCATGATTTTTTTCTCTCTTTTTTAGAGACTATAGAAGTCCATCCAAAAAGTGCCTGTACTCTGGGTCCTTGGAGGCCTTTCAAAGTTTAATGTGCTGTAATTGAGACTCCAACAGAGCATCCAAAGAGTCTTCCAAGAAATGATCCTCATTTCAAACTCAAACTCACGGCCATTTTAGTCTTGACTTTTATTATTTAAAAAA
>NW_019459487.1:0-553 GCF_002814215.2 Seriola lalandi dorsalis | reverse complement strand
TGTCTCTGTCTGTGTGTGTGTGTGTGTGTGTGTGTGTGTCTGTCTCTGTCTGTGTGTCTCTGTGTCTGTGTGTGTGTCTCCGTCTGTGTGTGTGTCTCTGTGTGTGTGTGTGTGTCTGTCTCTGTCTGTGTGTGTGTCTCTGTGTGTGTGTGTGTGTGTGTGTGTGTGTGTGTGTGTGGACTCACCTGGAGGACGGGGCTGTGGTCGAAGTTGTAGGCGCTGGGTCGGCCCTCCAGCGTGGAGAAGGCCACGTTCCCGCCGGTGAGCGGCGAGATGTCGCTGAAGTCGTCGGTGCAGAGCGCCTGCTGCTCGTCCTCTCCGGTGCGGATGAAGCCGTGACTCTGTTTCTGGTACGTCTTCTCGCAGGAGCCGCTGTAGTACTGGTACGGCACCCAGGGCCCCCCCTCGCTGGTCCGCTTGTAGATGGCGAAGCTCTCCGGCCGGCTGGTGTGGAACTTGAGCCGCACGTAGGTGATGTCAAAGGCCTTACCTGCAGAGGAGCGACACACCTGGACTCAGTTTGTCTCATTACAAATCACATGATGACTTTATT
>NW_019459486.1:0-602 GCF_002814215.2 Seriola lalandi dorsalis | reverse complement strand
ACAACAAAGAACAAGAATTTATTTCAGCAGACAATGGACACATGACCATCAAACAAAAAGTTAAACCTAACTAACCCGAAAGCCTCCCCAACTAACTGTATAACCTGATGGGCTAGCAAAGAAGAACAAAAGAAGGGAAGCCACATCAGTCCAACCTGACAGGGCCATTGGAACGGGCTCTTCCCTGTACCTTAACTAAACTTCCCCAAACTAAACCCTGCAACAGATATAAAGCCACAAAACTGAACCACCGGAAAAAGGTAAAAAACAACAAAAGCTACATTTGGTCACTCTGCTTCTGCTGTCAGGCCAGGAGTGAATAGAGAGATGTTGCACGCTATTGTAAATCTTGTCATACATGTCAGGGAGCCGGGAAACCAAATCAGACCATTCCTCCTGCTCTACTGTATCCAATTCCAGTAGTGTGTGAGTCATTTGAACGTGTTTTGCTTAACTGTGTGGGGCCACTTCCCTGTACAAAGGCTGGAAATACGTTTTTGGTGACAGTGATGTCAGTGTGTAAAATTACAATTCCTGTTGTTGTAAAGGCTCTGACAAAGGCTCTTTCATTGTTTGGCTTGCCAAAAGTTGTACAAACAGAC
>NW_019459485.1:0-580 GCF_002814215.2 Seriola lalandi dorsalis | reverse complement strand
AAAACAACAAAGTATAGTGTGGCATGGAAATGCCAAAGAAACGCCATAGTATAGTATGGCAAAAAAATTAAAAAAAAACTCACAATAAATTAGTTCCTAAAAGGTCATAAAAACGTCATAGTATAGCAAGGCATGAAGCTGCATAGTATAGTAAGGCATAAAAATGCCAAAAAACATAATTTTATAGTATGGCATAAAAATGCAAAAAACGCCATAGTATAGTATGGCAAAAAATTCAAAAAAACATCACAATAAATTAATTCCTAAACGGTCATAAAAACATCATAGTATGGCAAGGCATGAAGCTGCATAATATAGTAAGGCATAAAAATGCCAAAAACATCATTTTTTAGTATGGCATAAAATGCAAAAAACGCCATAGTATAGTATGGCCAAGAAGTCAAAAAAAAAAGATCATGTATTAAGGCATAAACGGTCATAAAAATGTCACAGTATGGCAAGGCATGCAACTACATAGTATATTAAGGCATAAAAATGCTGAAAAACGTCATATTATAGTATGGTGTAAAAAATGTTAATAAAAGAATATGCAGGTGGAGGACCTTGTGGGAGTTGAACC
>NW_019459484.1:0-608 GCF_002814215.2 Seriola lalandi dorsalis | reverse complement strand
CACACACACACACACACACACACACACAGGAGGAAATACTGCACTGTACATGCCTGTGTGTGTCTGTATGTTTTGGTGTGTCGTGCTACCTGATAACAAAATGGATGTCTGTCATTAGCAAATACCTTGCTCACAAAAGATCACACACACACACACACGCATACTAAGACCCAATCACATACTAAGACCCAATCATACACTCACATTGAGACAGAGAACAGGCCTCAGGCAGCAGTCAACCCAAGACCAGCAACAGCAGTCTTCAGTCAAAGATAAGACAGAGAGACAAGACAGGTCAATGGAAGAGAGTTTAATTAAGCTAGCACGCTTGTGTTGGATCCACAAAATGGAAAAAATATTACATCTGTAGTACAAAATAGTACATCTGCCTTGAATATATCTAGTAACTTGACTGTTGATGACATTGATAACAGATCTGCAGACACAAACCTACACAAAAGCAAACTCTGTGTTTACTTGTGTACATGAACACACACAGATCAGAAAATGCACACTGCACTAGGAATAGAATACTGGACACAAGCAGCTGTAACCTCACATACACACACTAAGATAGAGAGACACACACGCATGCATGCACCTACCTA
>NW_019459483.1:0-814 GCF_002814215.2 Seriola lalandi dorsalis | reverse complement strand
GCATAGTATAGTAAGGCATGAAAATAGAAAAAAATGGCATAGTATAGTAAGGCATAAAAAGTGAAAAAAAAGACATAGTATAGTAAGGCAAAAAAGGGAAGAAAAACGGCATAGTATAGTAAGGCATAAAAAGTGAAAAAAACAGCATAGTATAGTAAGGCCTAAAAAGTGAAAAAAACAACATAGTTTAGTAAGGCATAAAAAAGGAAAAAAATGGCATAGTATAGTAAGGCATAAAAAGTGAAAAAAATGACATAGTATAGTCAGGCATAAAAAGTGAAAAAAAAACATAGTATAGTAAGGCATAAAAGGTCATAAAATGATTGACCTTAATAAGGCCTAAGAAGTGAAAAAAAACAGCATAGTATAGTAAGGCATAAAAAGTGAAAAAAAAACGGTATAGTATAGTAAGGCGTAAAAAGTGAAAAAAAAAACAGCATAGTATAGTAAGGCATAAAAAGTGAAAAAAACGACATAGTATAGTAAGGCAAAAAAGGGAAGAAAAACAGCATAGTATAGTAAGGCATAAAAAGTGAAAAAAACGACATAGTATAGTAAGGCAAAAAAGGGAAGAAAAACAGCATAGTATAGTAAGGCATGAAAATAGAAAAAAATGGCATAGTATAGTAAGGCATAAAAAGTGAAAAAAAAGACATAGTATAGTAAGGCAAAAAAGGGAAGAAAAACGGCATAGTATAGTAAGGCATAAAAAGTGAAAAAAACAGCATAGTATAGTAAGGCCTAAAAAGTGAAAAAAACAACATAGTTTAGTAAGGCATAAAAAAGGAAAAAAATGGCATAGTATAGTAAGGCA
>NW_019459482.1:0-581 GCF_002814215.2 Seriola lalandi dorsalis | reverse complement strand
TTCTGCTCCAAACCAACACGAGTCTCATGTTTACCTGTAATGTCTCTGTTCATGTGTGAGGTGAAAACATCAGTAAAAAATAAAAGTAAAGCATCGTGTAGGTCTGCAACTACTGATAATTTTCATCACTGATTAACCTGCTGATTATTGTGTCAATTGGTCAATTAACTGATTTGTCAATAAAGTGTCAAACAAAAGCAAAAACTGTTTTTATATTTCCCACATCAGTGTCTTGTTTTGTCCAGAGACCACAGATGTTCAGTGTCACACAGGAAAACATGAAACCTTCATATCTATGAGCTGGAAGCAGCGGAGATTCTGTATTTCAGCTTCAACATATAATTAAAACCATTATTTGATTATGAAAATAGTTTCCAATTCATGTTCTATTGATCAATTAACCAATTTATCAACTAATGGATGCAGCTGTAATTGTAGTGAGGTCCAAATAGTTTCTGTGATTCCTGCAAACTGTTATTTGTTGATTGTGTTACTGAGCAACAGTGTTGTCATGCAGTGAGGTGTGTGTGGATCAGCTGATCACGTGTGTGTGTGTGTGTGTGTGTGTGTGTGTGTGTGTG
>NW_019459481.1:0-546 GCF_002814215.2 Seriola lalandi dorsalis | reverse complement strand
AATTTTATTATACACAGACCTTTTTCACCTGATGCGTGCCTGAAAAATCAAAGCAGAAGAAAAGAAAAGAAATTTATATATGGTGGTATCTCAGGTACACAATGTTCCTGTCCTCTGTTTGGCTATGCAGCTCACTGAGGTGATACACACACACACACACGCACACACACACATAACCACACAGTGTCCTGTCTCCTGGGTCCAGAGAAATGCCAGCACAGTTCATTTCATTAACCCGCAACAATGGGATTGGTAAATGATCCATTTTTTACACACATGGGTGCAAGCTGGAAAAACCCTCTCTCACACACACACACACACACACTTACATGAAAAGACACACTCATCAACCTGCACACTTACTGTCTATTTGTATGCCCGGTGTTAGTGGTAAGTGTATACATATGTATATAAACACACACACACACACACACACGCTAACTCACACACATGAGGGAGTGAGGAATTCTCCCGTATGTCAACAATGGGAAGCAAAGCAGCCTGGTGAGAGCCAAGTTTATGACAGCAGGAGGGGATGGAGTCCAC
>NW_019459480.1:0-533 GCF_002814215.2 Seriola lalandi dorsalis | reverse complement strand
ATGATGCTGGCCACCTCTGGTAAAATCGCCTGAATCCTCAGTTGAGGGGAACATGCAATTCTACCCCCGGTTGTATAATGGCCTATGTCAAAAGTGTGACTCTTTTGTTGAGTTTTTTGTGTTTCCTGAAAAACCTGAAAAAATGACTTAGGCCATTATTTTAAGAGGGTGTCGATATAAAAATGTAATGTTAAATGAAAACAATAAACAGTGACAAACATAGACAGGCAAAAGCTGCAAAATGCAAATATGTTATAATTCCTCTGGCCACAGCGGTCAGAGGAATACAAGCTCCGAAATCTTGTGTATTTTATTTTAATACCTTCTAGGCTTCAGAAAAACATCAAAAGCATATACTGAGGAAAAGTCAAGCTATAGTTTTGTTAACACGGGATGACAGGTGTTGTCGTGTGTTGTTTAACTCACACTCAGGATGTATGTTTAGTTAACAACAAAAGAGAAAACGATGAAACTAAAACCAGGTTTCATGTTGATGTTGTTTCAGCTTCTGGCAGAAGAATCCACAAATGGTA
>NW_019459479.1:0-530 GCF_002814215.2 Seriola lalandi dorsalis | reverse complement strand
AGCTCCCCATCACAGATGTTCATGCAGCCACCGCATTGGCAGCATTGAGCCCTTTGTGTTGACCTTATTCACAAGCGCAGCTAGCCATGGATGAAGAGTGGAAGGCTGCAGCCATCAGTGAGCCTGTTAAAAGGAATATACTGACTTTATGGAAGATTAGCTTGGTGGGTAATATTAAGTGAACAGAACGAAGCAACTGGCAGGTGACTGACTCTTTCCCAGTGAAGATGTCAGTTCTTTCTGCGTATGATCGCCTCTTTCTTTGGGATCATTGTGTTCCTGGTGGATCAACAGACTGAAAGCTGTAGTATAGTATGTGAGAGGGCTCTAGCTAATTGTTGTTATTAGTATACATTTAATCAGTCCCTCGAGAATGTCGCAATGTCACGATCACAATTATAAATGCAAATTCAACCAAAAAACCCCGTGAATTCTGCACAACCTTGCATTTTTATCAAACCTCCATAACTTTTGCGCAAATTTGACCAACCATCATACTTTCCATATTAGTACCTGTGCAAAACCTTGAA
>NW_019459478.1:0-496 GCF_002814215.2 Seriola lalandi dorsalis | reverse complement strand
GTGTTTAGATGTGTAGCACAGGCAGATCATATATAATAGATCGTTTATGTTGTTTGTTTGGAGGCGTGGGCGGGGCAATATTTATCCTCCTCCCTGCTCCTCCTCTGATCCTGGACAGTGTCTCACATTGTTACAGATTAAAGTTCATATTTATCCAAAGTTTTATATTGGAAGTGATTGAAAGATAAATCAATGAATCTATACAATACTCTCCTCTGGCTCACCAGGTGATGACTTTGTAAATTCCCATTTGAGAAACTTGAGAAATTTGATAAACAACAAATTTATAGTTTATAGTAATGAACTTATTTTCTGCTGATAAACTAATCAATTATTAATACATTTGTTTAAACCCCAGCAGTAACATATTACATTAGCTGAGCCCAAGCAGCCCAGCAGTTTTCTGTGTAGCAGCTGTTAAAGGACACAGACACATATACACGTATCGATCAAAGATTAATAAAAAAGATTATTATTGATCAGTAAGGGGACAAGA
>NW_019459477.1:0-541 GCF_002814215.2 Seriola lalandi dorsalis | reverse complement strand
TCCTCATGCCTCCTTATACTTTTACTCACTTTACTTTACTGGTTATAATTTTACTTATAAAAACATATGATGGATTTATAAAATATGTTGCTTTACTATAAACTAAACAACTCAACTGCATATACAAGTAGACCTGAAAGAATTAGTCCATTAACAACAATTATTTCAGAATTAATTGGCAACTATTTTTCAGGTTTTGACAAATTTTTCGTGTAAAAATGCAAAAACTTTTAATTGATCCAGCTGCTTTTCCTTCCAGTCATTTAAATCTAACCAAATTAAATTTATTTCAAGTAATTTTCAGGTTTGGACAACCATTCAATTTATTCCATCAATTAGGCAAATAATCAGCATTAGATCCACCTCAACCAACTACAAAGGTAAGCTGCTGCTGAAGACATATTAATGCATGAGTGTTAAAAATCTAATGACAGACTCATATAAGGTCATTTTACTGTACAAGTTCCTGATTATACTTGTACACTTTTACTTGAGTATCATTATGCAGCATTAGTGGATTTGGATTCAGGGAGGTGAAGAG
>NW_019459476.1:0-577 GCF_002814215.2 Seriola lalandi dorsalis | reverse complement strand
ACTGTCCTACAGGAAGCTGCTCAATGAACTACGACACAACAGTCTTACAGGAGCTAAACTGATCTATGATCATTTTTCAAGGAAAATGTTCAGCTCAGATGTGTTAGTTCGACCCTTTTCTTTGTCTCACAGGAGAAATCTGAACCAAACAACGAGCTGAGGCTCTGTCCGCTTTATGTTACAACTAACCACTGTTTTCATTATTGATTAATGTGCCAATTATTTTATCAATCCATCCTCAATCTGCTTCGCTTGTCAAACCACAACCAGAACCACGGTGGCCCTGAAACTCAGCGCACTGCAGCCAAAGAAAACACTTGAAAATACTGACAACACAAGACATTCAGAAAACATCAATCTGACAACACATGAGCCGCAGATACGATCAACACAACAAATACTACGAGGGGCCACATCCTTCAGAGGACGCGGTCTACGAGGGGCCACATCCTTCAGAGGACGCGGTCTACGAGGGGCCACATCTTTCAGAGGACGCGGTCTACGAGGGGCCACACCGAAGTGAGGCGGTCTGGTCGGTCTTTAAATGCAGCATCTGAGCACAGACGACACTAAGAGG
>NW_019459475.1:0-587 GCF_002814215.2 Seriola lalandi dorsalis | reverse complement strand
TGGGCTTCGTCCAGACCCATGAGTCTGTAGTGACAATAACACCCAGGGTATCTTCCAGGCCACCGTATGGCATCCCCCAGGAGGACGGGATGGGGTGTTGCAGCACGGGGCCCGAGGGCCAGCCGGACGAAGGAGCCCTGCTGAACCAGCTGTGCTCGGTGCTAAAGGACTATGAGGGTCTGGAGGAGATCGACAAGATGCTGGGAATCCCCACGCTGGCTGGACAGGTGAGGACCTTCAGACTGACCCTGAAAACAACTAGCAAAAAACAGGGGGAAATATTGATGCAGATTAACATCACTAAGCTCATTTTTAATTTTTTTTTTATTTCTTACTCATATCCCATCTTCCCACCCTGCAGGGTCCTATGTCAGACCAAGACCAGTACCTCAGCTCCTCCGACCCAGCAGCCAGAATGAAGCCTCCCCAATACAGTCAACACTATGGTGGCCAGCCAGGTTATGGCGGCATTCCTCCTGATGGCGGATTCCATGGCCCCTCTATGGGTGGCCACATTGGGCCGCAAAGGATGCCACATGCTGGTTACCCCCCAATGATGAGGATGCCTGGGGCCACGGGGCCCAGAC
>NW_019459473.1:0-488 GCF_002814215.2 Seriola lalandi dorsalis | reverse complement strand
GTCAACCGGGTAGGAATGCCAGACAGCAGAGAGGGACTAAAGACATCACTGGAGACAGACTCAATCAGGAAAACACATCTTTATGGGAATGTGGCCACATTCGGTCCAGACCACCTCCGAATGTTGTCCGAGTGATCAGATCTCAAATGCGTCCTTAATGTGTCTTGGATGCATTCACACCTGTACTTGAGGCTGTCCACTTGTGATCAGATCACCCGAGACGCATGTTAATGACCAAGGCCACTGACTCATTGAGCCGGTAATTTTTCCTTTCTTATACATGAAAGCATTAGTCAGCGTGAACAATGCCATCATTAGGTGTCATTAAGTAATGTTCATGATCCTCTCCCACTATTATGAAGTCCAGATTACTGGTTTTAAAAATTTACCCACCATTTAATCTGAAATATCTTCTTTTTTTTTTTAATTACTAAATCAGCCATCAGTTACTAATGTACACCACAGGAGAATCATGTGAAACGCCACAC
>NW_019459472.1:0-498 GCF_002814215.2 Seriola lalandi dorsalis | reverse complement strand
ACTGGCACATGTAAGCATAAAGGCGATTAGAGCTGCAGCAATCTTTTGATAATCAAATAGTCGTTTTTAGTATTTATTTAAGCAAAAAAAAAAGCCAAACAACTGCTGATTCCACCTTCTTAAGTGTGATGATTTGATACTTTTCTTTGTCATACTGAATATCTTTGGGGTTTGGGCTGTTCAGATCAGAAAAAAACACAACCAGATGCCACCTTTGCATGCAGGAAACAGACAGTAGGAAATCACTAAACAGATTAAAATGCACACAGAGAAGGCTCTACTTCGAAAGAGGGAAATGTGGTATGGTGTAGTATCGGTTAATATGAACTGCATTTCTTCAAAAGAAGTGTCTTGATTGTGTTTAGGTGTGATTACATATTTTACATTATTCAGCTCGCTGTTACATATTAGGTGTGTTTGTGTGTGGGTGTCGGTGTGGGTGTAGGTGGGGGGAATGAGATGCATTTGTGAATAGTTGAAGATAGGAAAAAAAAAAAA
>NW_019459471.1:0-830 GCF_002814215.2 Seriola lalandi dorsalis | reverse complement strand
GTTTGCTCCAGGAGGAGGGATTCTGGGCAACCAGACACCGGAGGCCGGTTTCCATTTGTTGGTTGAGGCGTTCAGTCTGGCCATTGGCCTCCGGGTGGTAACCTGAAGTCAAGCTGGCCTTAGCTCCGATGAGTCGACAGAACTCCCTCCAGAACCGGGAAGTAAACTGGGGCCCCCGGTCAGAGACGATGTCCTTAGGAAATCCATGAATCCTGAAAACATTGTTCATCATGATCTCCGCCGTTTCCTTGGCGGAGGGCAGTTTCGGCAAAGCAATGAACCTAGCCATCTTGGAAAATCTATCCACCACTGTGAGGACAGTGGTGTTACCTTGAGAGACCGGGAGCCCCGTGACGAAGTCCATGGAGATGTCAGACCATGGTCTGGAGGGGATGGGGAGCGGCTGCAAAAGCCCCATACGTGACCCAGAGGACGTCTTGTTTCGGGCGCAGACCGAACATGCCTCTACGTACTCCCGGGACGGCCACCAGAACATCCGAGAGATGGCGAACATTGTCCGCCGTAAGAGAGGGAAAAAGAAAACCGGTTAAAAAAAAGCGACCACCTGGCCTGGTGAGAATTAAGTCTCTTGGCTTTTCTGATATATTCAAGGTTCTTGTGATCAGTCCAGACAATAAAGGGATGTTTAGCCCCCTCAAGCCAATATCTCCACTCTTCCAGAGCGACCTTGACCGCCAGCAGTTCCCGGTTGCCGACATCATAGTTCCGCTCAGCCTTGGACAGCCGCCGTGACAAGAAGGCACAGGGATGCATCTTACCATCCTGCTCCGACCGTTGAGAGAGAACTGCCCCTATCCCTTCGTTGGATG
>NW_019459470.1:0-549 GCF_002814215.2 Seriola lalandi dorsalis | reverse complement strand
GAAAGCCTCCTCTGATACATCTGTCGCCGTAACAACCAGAGCACGTCCCAACCTGTCCATGGTACCTGTGGTCCGTAAGCATCAAAATAAGCATCTTTTTTACAATACATTAATACATTTATAATTCATAATTGGGGCTGCAAGCAAAGAGTATAATTTTGGCCATGTGTCCAATTTGCAGCATGAAATTTCATGAGCATTTAACAGATGCTGCTTTGACAGGAAAGTTGGGGAGAAACAGAGGGGCTGACATGCAGCGAAGGGCCATGAGTGAGACTTGAACCTACAGCCTCTGTGGATAGGACTGAGCCTAAGTGGCACACACTCTACCAGTTGAGCCACAGGAGCACCCTAAGAGGTGCGATTTCTGTTGTAATATTCTTTTTTAATCGGACGCTAAAGCGTGAAGAGCTTGTAGCCAAACCATGTGTACTGGACAAGAATAAATAACAACAAAGTCACTTGTTTGGATGACGCTTTAATCCAAAGCAACACTAAAGCTTTGAACCGCGACTCCGGTGGGACTCGAACCCACAACCTTTGAATTGC